>NC_057811.1:404411837-404431752 GCF_018294505.1 Triticum aestivum | reverse complement strand
AAACGGACCTCCTACGGTCGAAACGGGGGTCCTGTTCATCGGGAGGGGTGTGGCGTACCGCAAAACGGGACTCCACGGGATACTGTTCATCTCCACCGTCGACCTCCTCCAGCCTCCACGGGCTACCGTCGACCTCCTCCAGCCTCCACGGGCTCCTGTTCATCCAGCCTCCACCGCGCGCTACTCCACCGGCTACTGTTCAACCACCCCTCCACCGTCTACTGTTCATCCAGCCCTCCACACCACGGGGTCCTGTTCAACCGCCCCTCCACGGGCACCCCTCCACCGTCTACAGTTCAACCAGCCCTCCACACCACGGGGTCCTGTTCCACGGGCACCCCTCCACCGTCTACTGTTCATCCAGCCCTCCACCACACCACGGGGTCCTGTTCATCCAGAGGCAACGCCACCGCTCACTGTTCATCCAAAACCCCCCGCAACGCTCACTGTTCATCCCAGAGGCAGCATCGATCGGCTTCAGTTAGTAGCAGTAGCGAAGGAATCGCTCGATCGGGTTTAGTTAACAGCCATCGATTGATCGCTCGGGTTCAGTAACACGTAGCATGCAGTGCAATCGCTCGGGTTCAGTTAGAGCCCAACGCCTCACTCGGGTTCAGTTAGAGCCAACACCTCGCACACACGCGCGTACGTGTATGAGAGAAACGCGCATCGCTCGGCCCCCGACCTCCCACCGTAACCGGGAACTCCCCGAAATTTTCCTCGCCCTCGCTTCTACCATGGTTTTTTCCGTCATGGACGGCCCAAAGAATGTCATGCAGCTGCGTCTCCGGCCCTCCCAGGACGAAAAGCCCATTTTCTGTCGTGATTTTTTGTCATAGAAGTAGGAGCCCACCACATCTATGATGATACCGGGTTTTGTGACAATTATCGTCATAGAAGTGTCATATGTATGACAGAAAAAAAATTCATTCGGCCCAAAATGTCACGGATGTGTCTTTTTTTGTAGTGACGGCCGCACCGCCACTCCATCGCTGACACCGGCCGGTTCCTCGTCCCACGCTCGTCGCGCTTCCATGGACGCATGGGCCGCGCTCCTCATGGCGCACGAGCTCCTGTGCTACTGCCCAGTCGACGACGTCTACGAGGACTAGCTCGACCACATCGCCGAGCTCGTCCGCGCCGCAGGGGGCTCCCCTGCGCCGTCCCTCTCTCCGCCTCACCCTCCGCCAGCTATGGGGCGACGTAGGTCACGGAGCACCTGCACCACCTCTGCCCCAAGACGGCGCCCTGGCACCAAGGCGCGCGGCCCCACGATGCGACCCGCCGCATCCCGCGCCCGCGCGCGAAGAAAGAAGCTGTCAAGAAGTCCCTCTGCCGCAAGAGAACGCTCCGCCGCTCCTCGCACTGCCGCGCCAGGATCGTCTGCCGCGGCAGGACCTCGCGCCGCTTGCTGTGGTGGCACGTGGGCGTCAAGACCAAGCTCCACCTCCAAGACAAGCCCCGGCGACCATGGCCGGCTGCCGCGCCTTCACCCCCGAGCTGTGTAGCGTCGCCTGGCCGGGCAAGTTCAAGCCGGATCTGCCTCCTCGTTACGACGGCACCCCCGACCCCGCGGAGTTCTTGCAGCTCTACGAGCTGAGCATCGAGGCGGCGAACGGCGACGAGGAAGTCATGGCGAACTGGTTCCCTATAGCACTCAAAGACGGCGCCCGTTCGTGGCTCCTGAACCTGCCTCCAGGCTCGATCTCCTCCTGGGACGAGATGCGCGACCGTTTTGTCGCCAACTTCCAGTGCAGTCGCGAACGCCCGCCGGCCGCGGGTGACCTGCGCCGCGTCAAGCAACAACCAGGGGAGACCCTTCAGAAGTTCATCCAGCGCTTCAACAACATTCGTCTCAAGATCCCCAAGGTGACGGACGAAGCCATCATCTCCGCATTCTCTGATGGCATCCGCGACGTGGAGATGACGGAAGGGCTCGCTATCCACGAGGAGCTGTGCACATCTCAGGAGCTGTTCAACCTGGCAACCAAGTGCACAAGAGCTGAGGAAGGGCGCCTCTCCCTCCTCGAGCTGCCGGCTGCGGACCCGGAGGAGAAGAAAGCCAAGGCCAAGGACGTGAAGCGCAAGGGAGAAGCCGTGCTCGCAGCGGAGCCGGACACCAAGCTAGGCAGAGACCAACCCGAGTCATCCAAGAGCAGCCGACCGTTCTGCGCCTTCCACAACCTGAATACCCACAACACCAGCGACTGTCAAGAGCTCCGAGCCATTCGCGAAGGACGCTTCGGTCGACGCCCCGAGCGCAGCGACCGGGGCTACGGCCGGGGAGGAGGACGTGGAGGCGGGCGCTGGGACGACCGTGGCCCGCGCCAGGAGTGGCGCGACCGGCCTCGTGAGGAACGCTGGCAGGATCGTCCTCGCGAGGGCGCCTGGAGGGACCAGCCTCGTGAGGATTGTCCTCAGGGCAACGCCGGCCTTCCCCCACTGCCACCACTACCAAGAAGGAATGACGACCACCATTAGGACGAGGGGGCTGGGAGCTTCCAGGAGCCGCGCGCTATCGCCTGCATCTTGGGCGGAGCCCAGGCCCCAGCCTTGTAGCGCCTCTTTAAATAGTTCGCTCATGAAGTGAATGCAGTCCTCCCCAAGCTAGAGGCCACGCGCCCGCTCAGGTGGTGCCAGTGCGCCATCACCTTCAACTCGGCAGATCAGCTCAAGTGCGCAGCCACCGCTGGAGCCCTCCCGATGCTCTGCTCCCCAGTCATCAGCAATGTGCAAGTTACCAAGACCCTCATCGATGGCGGCGCAGGGCTCAACGTCCTGTCCGTCGACACGTTCGACAACCTCCAAGTGCCATATGACCAGCTTCACCCTACCAAGCCTTTCTCAGGAGTGACCGACGGTTCTACCGCACCGATAGGGCAGGTTTGCCTCCCTGTCACCTTCGGAGAACGCAAGAATTACCGCACCGAGTTCATCGACTTCGACGTCGCGCACGTCCTTCTGCCATACGACGCCATCCTTGGGTATCCAGCCCTGGCCAAGTTCATGACGGTGACACACCACGGCTACAACATCCTCAAGATGCCGGGAAGCGGCAGAATCATCACGGTCCCATGCAAAGAAAGAGACGCGGTGTGCTCCCTCGAGCGTGCCTTTCAAGCTGCAGCAATCAACGACCCCGATAGCCAGGGCGAGGGCCCTCTAGAGGCCATCCCCAAGAACAAGAAGCAGTTGCGCCGTGCCGGACCTCAGGAGGGTGGCATCGCAGCTAGAACCTCGTCAGGATCAGCGCCCGCTCCAGGGGCGCCCCCTCCATTGCATAGGAAGGCGCGCCCAGCGCCCTCCTCGGGCAAGGCTCGGGGGCTCTCTTCTGGAGGGCCTCAGACCTTGCCAACATCACGAGGGAGGCGCTTGGGCACCACTTGGAGGCGTGCTTCAAGGCACGTTTCCCTCAGGAGGACACAGGGCAAGGAGCGCCCACCGCTCAGTAATTCATCACCAAGACCACTCAGGAACTGCAAGACGCAAGGGCCATGTGCGGTGACCGCCGCTCACGAGGCGCAGCTCCCCATCCAGGCGAGGATGCCGGGCTGCGTGTCTGCATCGACGTCCCAGGGCTCAACATGGCCGCTTCTCAGGAGCTTTTCTGGCCTTCGCGTGTGGGCCGTTGTGAGGGTCCGCTACACTGCTACGTTCGCATGCCTTTCGGCCTGCCGAGCGTGTTGTGAGCCTACGAGCGCAACCTGTGGCGTGTCCTGGTGGCTCAGGAGGCCAGGCACCACGCCGTCCTGGCAGAGATGGAGACGGTCCTCAGGGAACCACCTGAGCCTCCCGAGGCTCAGGAGACCGGTGGCTCGTGAGGAGCAATCCCTTCACCGCGTACCTTCAACTGCCCCGACAACCCTTCATCAACAGAACTAGGTGACATTTTCCAAGTTCATTCAGCTGGGAGCGCCCCTCGGGCTGCATCATTCCCAGGCCGCGTGGGTCCGTCCCTGTGGCATGTATCCCTTTTTATGTCTTTAGCTTACCCTGTTGGGGGCGCCCCTCGGGCTGCATCATCCCCAAGCCGCTCGGGCCTGACCCAGTGGCATGTATCTTGCTGCATTTACCCAAGCTAATCTGCCTTTCATGCGTAATCTACCTGTGATTATCACCAGCTCGATTGCCACCTGCCACGGGTCCACCCCTCTCTCATGCAATTCGCTTGCGCGTTAAAAGGGGGCTCCTGAGCATCGCGACTCAGGAGCTCTTACTGGCTCTCGAGCACTCACCCCCTGGCCTTGACCACGGCATCACGACCTGGCATACCAGCGGCGTCTGAGCTCGCTCGAGGGCCGGGACCTGAGGACGTAGAGCACTTATACCTAACCATCTCGCAGGAACACGCGGCTACCAAAGACCCAAGACCAGGCGCAACCCGCCTTGAGGTAGGGCCTCGTGAGTCCCGCGCTGGCTCACGAGTGCCCAGATACATCTCGTCTAGCCCTGACGTGCAAGCCACGTGTCAGGGCGGGGATGTACACGCCCCGGGGGCTTTCCTCAGAGGGAGCCCCCCTCCCACGCACAAGTGGAAGCACCATGCTCCGCGCTGGCCGTCGACACTGCCGAGGAGCGGCTATGCCCATGCACAAGCGGAAGCACTATGCTCCGCGCTGGTGATAAACAACTAAGGGCGGCTTCACGGTCGTACCAACCGCAGGGAGCCCAGACCTCAACGTCCGGCCTCACAGCAACGCCTCCCCTCGGGAGAGCCGCGCGAGGGGGCTGGACATGGGGGCTACGCCCGGGTCACGCCCAAGTGCACGCCACCCAACCAGGTCTCCCGGACCTGGTTGTCGCACGCCCCTCCCGAGCCGAGCCTCGGCGAGGGTAAAGGTATAAAGTTTGTTTGCACGTCAAGGGGGATTCCTGAGCATCGCAACTCAGGAGCCTAACTGGTCACATAGCCTCTCATTCCTTGGTCCGTCCTGGTCTCCGGTTGGCCCAACGGCGGTTGAACATTAACCTATCCTCGCGTACTCTCCCTATAAGCTGTTTGCGCGTCAAGGGGGACTCCTGAGCATCACGACTCAGGAGCCTAACTGGTCACGTAGCCCCTCACTCCTTGGTCCGTCCTGGTCTCCGGTTGGCCCAACGGCGGTTGAGGTATGCGCGGGGCCGGGCTCTGCCGACGCAGAACACAAAGCAAATTTGGAAGAAAATCACAAAATCTCGATGCAAATATTACAAGACATATTGTCCTCACAATATCAGATGAAAGTTTTAACGCCTCCACGAGGCCTGATGCGTATTGTAGGAATGAAATATGAAAGCAGCCGCAGGTCACCCCTGGACACCGCCATCGCCTGTAGAGGGTGCTCCTCCCTTGGTAGCGTCGCCTTCACCTGCACCGCCAGCTGTAGGATCGGTGGCATCACCGGTCGATGGAGCGAGGACGAAGCCGCGGAACTTCTTCAGCAGGGCCTCCACCTGACCTTTCACGGCTGTGGCAGCGGCCGTGCAATGTTCATCAGCTACAGGCTCCAGCAGCTCGTCGAGAGGAGCATTGGGGTCGCGAAGGTACAGATGGCTGAAGACACGCGTCAGCGCAGCTGAAGAAAGAACATGAGCCTCTGCCTCATCCATGGGACCGATGCCCTCCACGACTTCCTCAAGCGCCTTCACCAAGTGGGGAAGCAGCTGAGCAGGGCCATCCTCGTCGGTGGTCAGTGGCTTCTCCAGGCCCTTCTAACAGTGACTTCAGCGCCACGCTGGACCTCTTCTCAAGAAGCGAAATGGCCACACGGTCTTCAGCCAGGACCCTCGCCTTGGCGTCGAGCTCGGCCTCCCTCGCCTTCGCCTTCTACTCCAGCTCTTCCAGTCGGTTGTGCTCCACGGCCTGCGCCTTCGTCAGCTCCCCCAGCTCGGCATCGCAGCCCTTCATGGTGTCCTCCCGGGCCTTCATCTCCTCCTCCTTCGCTTTGCGGTCACGTGCTTCTTTTTCGCGCTCATTGCGCAGGCTCTCCAGCTCGCCCTCCAGCTTTCGGCAACGATCGCGGGCGGCCTCGGCGTCCTTCAGCGCCGCCTCGCGATCGGCCGCAGCGCTGGCGGTGGCCTGCTTCTCCTTCTCGGAGGCCGCCGCAGCCTGGCTCAGCAACGCTCGAACTGCCGAGTCAGAGTGAAGCCAGCCTGAGGACAGCTCCAAGCACCCGGCCACTAGACGCGGGTCCATGCTCAGGAGGTCTTCCCGCAGTTGGGCCATCTTCAAAAGGGCGCGATCCAAGAGGACAGAGGAAGCGGAAGAACCTGGGGCGAGGAGCGCGGCAGAAGGAGGGGGCGACGTCGTTACCTGGGCATGGGAGATCAAGGGCTCCAGAGCCTTTGGGACCTCATCAGCCGAGCCAGGTGCCGGCACTTCCGGAGCCAGCGGGGCCATGGGGGCTGACCCCTCCCGATGATGTCTCCCTTGGCCTCACGAGGGCGACCGGGCTGGGGAGGTGCGAGTGCTGCCACCTCCTTTCTCCGCCGAGGGGGGCGCGGCCGCCGTGTCCTCCTTCCGTTTCTTCGCCGAAGGCACCGGCCTGATCAACCAAGGGTAAACGTCAGGAAATAGCAAGTATAAGCAGAAGCTAGGCGAAGCTCCTAACACTTACTGATCCACCGCGATATAGTCCACTTTCCGCTTGGGGAGCCTAAAACCTGAAAGCGTCGGCGCCTGAGGAGTAGGCGCACGGGCTCCAGGAGCAGAAGACGGGGCAGCAGAAGGACTGTAGGTGGCTCCGGGTGGTGTCAAGGCGGAGGCAGCATCCCGGGAGATCAGTGACGACCTGCTCCTTGTCGGGATGATGGGCGGTTCTCCCTCCTCCTGGCGGGCATCGACCTCGCCGTCGTCGGGAAGGGCGCGGAGGATCTCGTCCTTGCTCAAGGGAGAGGTCTCGCCTATTTCCTCGGGGGTCGCCTCCGAGTCCACCTCCTCTTCCTCCCTCCCGTGGGACTCGTCAGAAGACAGCTCCACCGGCTTCGGCGCCGTAGGACCTCCAGAGGGCGTGGGCGGCACCAGCCTGCGCAGATCGAAAGTCGGCCTGGAGACCACGATTGGCTCCCAGTCCTTGCGATGGAACAAAGGAGTGAAGGCGCTCAGCGGGTACTCCTGGTTGTCCCCAACCAGGAGGCGCGGGACAGCAGTCAGCTCATTGTTAGGCAGGGCCCCCGGCCTCAGGCGGATCTTGTCTTCTTCGTCTCCAAGCCTCCACAAGGGGCGCGCACGCGCCTGGAGCGGGGCGAGGCGCAACGTCAGGAATTCCCTCAGGAGCATGGCCCCTGTGACCTTCGCCGCCTTCGTGTTGCCCGGCTTCAGGTGGGTCTGCATCTGCGCCAACACCGACAACGCCCGCTCGTCAGCAAGCTCTGCACGAGGCCACCCCTTGTTAGACTGGGGTGCCTCCGTCGGCAATGCCAAGCGCGGGTGGACGCACTTGGCGTCCATCAAGACCCATTTGGCCCGGATGTTGTCAACCCTCTTCCCGGTGTTCGAGATCGAGTTGGCCTTGCCGGATGCGATGAAATTAGCACACCCAGAGACGTGACCATCGCTGACGCGAAGAAAGAAGAAGTGGCGCAAAAGAGCCACGGACGGCATCATGCCCAGATACGCCTCACAATAGTAGGCGAAGATGGACAAGAGGAGGATATAGTTGGGATGGAGATGCAGCGCCTGCAGCCCGAAGTGGTCGAGGACCTCGAAAAAGAAATCAGAAAGGGGGGAACCAACCCGGCAGTGATGCTGCTCGTGAAGAAGGGGAAGAAGGTGCTTCCCTCAGGCTCCGGCACGTCGGAGGCAAGCCGGAGCTCCGTCTTCCCCCCCCCCCTCATTGCTCTCGCCCGCCGTCAGCAAGCGCGTGGCGGCTAGGCTCTTCTCTGTGGCGTTGGGGGCTTCAAGAGCTGGCTCGTACCAAGCCGGCGAGGCAGAGGACTTGACCTTGCACGGCGGCATTGGTCGCAGATGCGGAGCAAGATTGGAGCAGATCTGGGGGTATTGGCAGCAAGGAGCGAGAAAGGGGATCTAAGGCAAGGCGAAAGGGAATAGTGAAGGCAAGCGCTGTCCGCGCTAGTCTTTTGTCAAGTCGGGCAGTTGCCAAGGCAGCATGGGGAAGCAGAGACGCCCACGTCCAATCAACCGCCACACGTTGACCAAGGCCGCAGACTTTTGGGGCCCGTGGCACTCCGCGCTTGACCTTTGGCTTCGCCTCGAAGCCAACCCCGAGCATGCCTTGGGCCCAGCGGCTACTGTCGGTGTTCCGGGAATGGGGGTCCCCAGACTTGCCTGCCTGGCCCACGGCGTGGCTGTGCTAGCAGGCCTGTACGGCTCATCTTCATCAAGTAGGCATTCAAGACCCTCGCGAGGGGCCAAGCCTCGCGAGGCGGACGATGCAAGACCTCCTCAGGAGCGGCCTCACCAGGTTGCCTCACGAGGAGCGGAGAAATCAAGGCAGGGCAAACCTCGCGAGGCTCTCGTGACGTGAGCCATGACGATCAAGATCAGATGGGCACCAAGCGGGCGCCAGCACGCACGGCGTCCTTGTTTCCTCTTTGGTGTTAAGGAGGCAAGCGCAGGCGCAGAGTATCGAGGCATCAAGCAAAGGTTTCCATATCAGTGCAACGAGACCAAGACCAGCAGGACGGCAGGACGGAGGTCACCATGGAGCCCAAGACGGCGTCACCAACAGAGCCTTTCGCACGCGAAGACCGCTTTTGTCAGGATAAGCTGTACAAGTTGTCCCCTTTCAAATTGGCCGTTGTTGGCTCCCTTCCCGCTCAATATTTGGGGAGAGGACCAGGGCCTATATAAGTAGAACTAGCCACCACAGTAGGGGGATCGGTTCGACCTCCCATCCTCACATCCACAAGCTTGCAGAGCACAAGTACACCTCAACCACAGGAGGTTGTTCTTCACCTTGTACTGTTCATCATCAGCCCGAGAAGCAATCCACCACCACCACACTAGAGTAGGGTATTACACCACAACGGTGGCCCGAATTAGTATAAATCTTGAGTCTTTGTGTTGTGAGTTCGTCGAGTTCGTCCGCGAGAACTTAGCGAGCTAGGGCGTAGATCGGTAGGGAGGAAATCACCGCGCCCACCCCAGTGTTCGAACCTTGAGGGTTTTGCGGGAACCCGTGATCCGACATATGCCTTAGCCATAGGCTCTATACGATATGCCATGCTGTGTACCGCACCTGATATGTGCCTTTCCACGAGTCTGTAAAGGGGGTACAAGAGTGATCCAGGAGTGGATCATTGGACAGCGGTCAAAATTGTCCTTAGGAATAAGGAAATGTTTCTCAGTTATGGAGGTGATAAAGTGTTCCGCATAAAGGGTTACGTTGATGCAAGCTTTAACACCTATCCGGATGACTCTGAGTGGCAAACCGGATACATATAGTAGGAGCAACCATTTGGAGTAGCTCCAACTGGAGCATGGTAGCAACATCTGCAATATGAAATAGAGATTTGCGAAGTACACACGGATCTGCATGTTGCAGACCCATTGAATAAAAACCTCTCTAGTAAGCATAACATGATCAAACCCTAGTAAACTCTTGGGTGTTAATCACATGGCGATGTGAACTAGATTATTGACTCTAGTAAACTCTTTGGGTGTTAGTCACATGGCAATGTGAACTATGAGTGTTAATCACATGGCGAGGTGAACTAGATTATTGACTCTAGTGCAAGTGGGAGACTGTTGGAAATATGCCGTAGAGGCAGTAATAAAATGGTTATTATTATATTTCCTTGTTCATGATAATTGTCTATTGTTCATGCTATAATTGTATTAACCGGAAACCGTAATACATGTGTGGATACATAGACCAGAACATGTCCCTAGTAAGCCTCTAGTTGACTAGCTCGTCGATCAATAGATGGTTATGGTTTCCTGACCATGGACATTGGATGTCGTTGATAACGGGATCACATCATTAGGAGAATGATGTGATGGACAAGACCCAATCCTAAGCATAGCACAAGATTGTGTAGTTCGTTCGCTAGAGCTTTTCTAATGTCAAGTATCATTTCCTTAGACCATGAGATCGTGCATTCCCGGATGCCATAGGAATGCTTTGGGTGTATCAAACGTCACAACCTAACTGGGTGACTATAAAGGTGCACTACAGGTAGCTCCGAAAGTATCTGTTGAGTTGGCACGAATCGAGACTGGGATTTGTCACTCCGTATGACGGAGAGGTATCTTTGGCCCACTCGGTAATGCATCATCATAATGAGCTCAGTGTGACTAAGGAGTTAGTCACGGGATCATGCGTTACAGAACAAGTAAAGAGACTTGCCGGTAACGAGATTGAACAAGGTATAGGGATACCGACGATCTAATCTCGGGCAAGTAACATACCGATAGACATCGGGAATTGCATACGGGATTGATTGAATCCACGACATCGTGGTTCATCCGATGAGATCATCGTGGAACATGTGGGAACCAATATGGGTATCCAGATCCAGCTATTGGTTATTGACTAGAGGGGTCTCTCCGTCCCGTCTGCATGGTTCCCGAACCCGTAGGGTCTACACACTTAAGGTTTGGTTGCGCTAGAGTTGTTATGGGAAATAGTATGTGGTTACCGAAGGTTGTTCGGAGTCCCGGATGAGATCCCGGACGTGACAAGGAACTCCAGAATGGTGTAGAGGTGTATATCGATATATTGGATCAAGGGTATTGGAGTCCGGAATTGTTCCGGGGGTACCGGGTGACGACCAGCGTGTCCGAAAGGGGTTTCGGAGGCCCCGGCAAGCGTTGGGGGGCCTTATGGGCCAAGGGGAGGGGGCACATCAGCCCACTAAGGGGTTGCGCGCCCCTCCCACCCCATCTCACGTAACCTGGAGAGGTGGGGGCACCTCCCCTGGGGCAGCCACTCCTCCCGGCTTGGGGGCAAGTTTCCTAGGGGTGGGGGCGCCCAAACCCGTAAGGGTTTCCCTTGTGGCCGACGCCCCTCCCGTAGGGAAACCCTAGGGCGCCTCCTCCTCCCCCCTTCCCCCTAAATATAGTGAGGGAGAGATAGGTCAGCCGCACCCCTTCCCCTGGCGCAGCCCCTCCCTCCTCCAGCACCTCCTCCTCCGTAGCGCTTGGCGAAGCCCTGCAGGAGAACCACAAGCTCCACCACCACGCCGTCGTGCTGCTCGAGCTCTCCCTAAACTTCTCCTCTCCCCTTGCTGGATCAAGAAGGAGGAGACGTCCCCGGGCTGTACGTGTGTTGAACACGGCGGCACCGTCCGTTCGGCGCTAGATCGGATCTTCCGCGATTTGAATCGCCGCTAGTACGACTCCATTAATCGTGCTCTTGTAACGCTTCCGCTTAGCGATCTTCAAGGGTATGAAGATGCACTCCCTCTCTCTCGTTTATAGCATCTCCTAGATTGATCTTGGTGACACGTAGGAATTTTTTTAATTATTACTACGTTCCCCAATAAGAAGAATTAAGGTAAACCTAACCATAGCATGAAACATATGGATCCAAATCAGCCCCTTACGAAGCAACCCATAAACTAGGCTTTAAGCTTCTGTCACTCTAGCAACCCATCATCTACATATTACTTCCCAATGCCTTCCCCTAGGCCCAAATAATGGTGCAATGTCATGTAGTCGACGTTAACATAACACCACTAGAGGAGAGACAACATACATCTCATCAAAATATCGAACGAATACCAAATTCACATGATTACTTATAACAAGACTTATCCCATGTTCTCAGGAACAAACGTAACTACTCACAAAGCATATTCATAATAATAATCAGAGGAGTATTAATTATCATTAAGGATCTGAACATATGATCTTCCACCGAATAAACCAACTAGCATCAACTACAAGGAGTAATCAACACTACTGGCAACCCACAGGTACCAATCTGAGGTTTTGGGACCAAGATCGAATACAAGAGATGAACTAGGGTTTGAGAGGAGATGGTGCTGGTGAAGATGTTGACGGAGATTGACCTTCCCCTGATGAGACGATCGATGGTGATGACGATGGCGATGATTTCCCCCTCCGGGAGGGATGTTTCCCCGGTAGAATAGCTCCGCCGGAGCCCTGGATTGGTCCTGCCCAGGTTCCGCCTCAAGACGGTGGCGCTTCGTCCCGAAAGCTTCCTTATGATTTTTTTTCAGGGTAAAAGACACCATATAGCAGAAGATGGGCACCGAAGGCCTGCTAGGGGGCCCACAAGGTCAGGGGGCGCGCCATCCGCCCTTGTGGATGGCTGGTGGCCCCCCTCTGGTGCTTTCTTCATCCAATATTTTTTATTAATTCCAAAACTGATCTCCGTGGAGTTTCAGGACTTTTGGAGTTGTGCAGAATAGGTCTCTAATATTTGCTCATTTTCCAGTCCAGAATTCCAGCTGCCGGCATTCTCCTTCTTCATGTAAACCTTGTAAAATAAGAGAGAATAGCCATAAGTATTGTGATATAATATGTAATAACAACCCATAATGCAATAAATATTGTCATAAAAGCATGATGCAAAATGGACATATAAGAAACATGATGGGTGAAGCTCCTCCCAGTCCACCGTGGTGAAAACATGGTCAATCTTTTCAAGAGTAGCCCGTCCATGCTCATTCGACCTTGTGTAGCGCCGGCCGTTGAGATACACTTCCTTCAGCTCGAGAGCATTTAACTTAGCGCGAAATCGCGCCATCATGCGTCTGTTGATACATGCATTGCTTTTGTCCTCAGGGTTTACCAGGAGATTGAAATCCCCAAGGACCGCCCAAGGTCCAGCAATGAGCTCTCGGATATCTACCAGCTCCTGCATGAACTCGACCTTTTGGGTGTCCGAGTTTGGTCCATAGACCCCTGTCATCCACCAGTGGGATGTCGTACCGACAGGCGTGACGAGCGCTGTAACTGTGTTGTGAGAGTAGTGCGGACTCGAGAGCTGGACCACCAATGGGCCCCAAGCCAGAAGAATTCCACCACGCGTGCCTGAGGTGGGGAGATAGAAGAAGCTCGCAAATTTACTTCCTAAACAGTGCGTCACCACACTCGGTGTTACAACTTCCATTTTAGTTTCATGTAGGCAAACAATGCCAGGATTGGCCGACGAGAATACTTGGTAAATTGTGCTCCTCCTTGCCGGGTCATTTAGGCCACGAACATTCCACACGGCGCGTCTCGCTCTCTCCCTCACAGCGCTCGCTCTCTCCCCCGAAGCGCTCGCTCTCTCACCCGCAGCCGCGCGCTGCGCCGGCAACCAGTCCGGCCCCGGCGGCCACCCCCTCCCCCCGCGCCGCTCTCAACTCCGGAGACGGCGGCCACCGCTCCCCTCCCCCGCTCCATGGCCTCTAGGGTCTCGCTGTCGGGGTCGTCCTCTTCCAAGTCCCCCTCTTGGGCTCCTCGGTAGCCGCCGCCGCCGCCTAGCCAGCAGCCCCCCTCTCTATCGGCCCCGCCTCTGTTGGGGAATGCAGTAATTTCAAAAAAAATCCTATGATCAGGCAAGATCTATCTAGGTGATGCATAGCAATGAGAGGGGAGAGTGTTGTCTACGTACCCTCGTAGACCGAAAGCGGAAGCGTTATGACAACGCGGTTGATGTAGTCGTACGTCTTCACGATCCGACCGATCCTAGCACCGAACGTACGGCACCTCTGTGATTTGCACACGTTCAGCTCGGTGACGTCCCATGAACTCTAGATCCAACTGAGGTTGAGGGAGAGTTTCATCAGCACGACGGCGTGATGACGGTGTTGATGAAGTTACCGACGCAGGGCTTCACCTAAGCACTACAACGATATGACCGAGGTGGAAATCTGTGGAGGGGGGCACTGCACACTGCTAAACAATCAACTTGTCTGTCTATGGGGTGCCCCCTCCCCCGTATATAAAGGAGTGGAGGAGGGGAGGGCCGGCCCTCTCTATGGCGCGCCCAAGGGGGGAGTCCTACTCCCGGTAGGAGTAGGTTTCCCCCCTTCCCTAGTTGGAGTAGGAGAAGAAGGAAGAGGGAGAGGGAGAGAAGGAAAGGGGGGCCGGCCCCCCTCCCAATTCGGATTGAGCTTGGGGGGCGCGCCCCCACCTTGGCCGCCTCCTCCTCTCTTCCACCATGGCCCATTAAGGCCCATTAACTCCCCGTGGGGTTCCGGTACCCCCCCCGGTACTCCGGAAAATGCCCGAACTCATCCGAAACCTTTCCGGTGTCCAAACATAGCCTTGCAATATATTGATCTTTATATCTCGACCATTTTGAGACTCCCCGACATGTCCGTGATCACATTCGGGACTCCGAACAACCTTTGGTACATCAAAACACATAAACTCATAATACCGATCATCATCGAATGTTAAGTGTGCGGACCCTACGGGTTCGAGAACTATGTAGACATGACCGAGACACACTTCCGGTCAATAACCAATAGCGGAACCTGGTTGCTCATATTGGTTCCTACATATTCTACGAAGATCGTTATCGGTCAAACCGCATAACAATATACATTGTTCCCTTTGTCATCGGTATGTCACTTTCCCGAGATTCGATCGTCGGTATCTCAATACCTAGTTCAATCTTGTTACCGGCAAGTCTCTTTACTCATTCCGTAGTGCATCATCCCGCAACTAACTCATTAGTCACATTGCTTGCAAGGCTTATAGTGATGTGCATTACCGAGAGGGCCCAGAGATACCTCTCCAAAACACGGAGTGACAAATCCTAATCTCGATCTATGCCAACCCAACAAACACCATCGGAGACACCTGTAGAGCATCTTTATAATCACCCAGTTACGTTGTGACGTTTGATAGCACACTAAGTGTTCCTCCGGTATTCGGGAGTTGCATAATCTCATAGTCATAGGAACATGTATAAGTCATGAAGAAAGCAATAGCAATAAACTAAACGATCATAGTGCTAAGCTAACGGATGGGTCAAGTCAATCACATCATTCTCTAATGATGTGATCCCGTTCATCAAATGACAACACATGTCCATGGCTCGGAAACTTAACCATCTTTGATTAACGAGCTAGTCAAAGTAGAGGCATACTAGTGACACTCTGTTTGCCTATGTATTCACACATGTATTAAGTTTCAGGTAAATACAATTCTATCATGAATAATAAACATTTATCATGATATAAGGAAATATAAATAACAACTTTATTATTGCCTCTAGGGCATATTTCCTTCAGTCTCCCACTTGCACCAGAGTCGATAATCTAGATTACATTGTAATGATTCTAACACCCATGGAGTCTTGGTGCTGATCATGTTTTGCTCGTGAGAGAGGTTTAGTCAACGGGTCTGCAACATTCAGATCTGTATGTATCTTGCAAATCTCTATGCCTCCTTCCGACACTTGATGATGGATGGAATTGAAGCGTCTCTTGATGTGCTTGCTTCTCTTGTGAAATCTGGATTCCTTCGCCAAGGCAATTTCTCCAGTATTGTCACAAAATATTTTCATTGTACCCGATGCACTAGGTATGACACCTAGATCGGATATAAACTCCTTCATCCAGACTCCTTCATTTGCTGCTTCCGAAGCAGCTAGGTATTCCGCTTCACACGTAGATCCCGCCACGACGCTCTGCTTAGAACTGCACCAACTGACAGCTCCACCGTTCAATATAAACGAGAAACATATCCTTAGTCCATTTTTAGGTATTTCAGGATGTTCTTGACCGCTGTCCAGTGATCCACTCCTGGATTACTTTGGTACCTCCCTACTATACTTATAGCAAGGCACACATCAGGTCTGGTACACAGCATTGCATACATGATAGAACCTATGGCTGAAGCATAGGGAATGACTTTCATTTTTTCTCTAACTTCTGCAGTGGTCGGGCATTGAGTCTCACTCGACTTCACACCTTGTAACACAGGAAAGAACCCTTTCTTTGACTGGTCCATTTTGAACTTCTTCAAAATCTTATCAAGGTATGTGCTTTGTGAAAGTCCAATTAAGCGTCTTGATCTATCTCTATAGATCTTGATGCCCAATATATAAGTAGCTTCATCGAGGTCTTTCATTGAAAAACTTTTATTCAAGTATCCTTTTATGCTATTCAGAAATTCTATATCATTTCCAATCAACAATATGTCATCCACATATAATATTAGAAATGCTACAGAGCTCCCACTCACTTTCTTGTAAATACAGGCTTCTCCAAAAGTCTGTATAAAACCATATGCTTTGATCACACTATCAAAACGTTTATACCAACTCTGAGAGGCTTGCACCAGTCCATAAATGGATCGCTGGAGCTTGCACACTTTGTTAGCATCCTTTGGATCGACAAAACCTTCTGGTTGCATCATACACAACTCTTCTTCCAGAAATCCATTCAGGAATGCAGTTTTGACATCCATTTGCCAAATTTCATAATCATAAATTGCGGCAATTGCTAACATGATTCGGACATACTTAAGCATCGCTATGGGTGAGAAAGTCTCATCGTAGTCAACTCCTTGAACTTGTCGAAAACCTTTCGCAACAAGTCAAGCTTTGTAGACAGTAACATTACCGTCAGCGTCAGTCTTCTTCTTGAAGATCCATTTATTCTCGATGGCTTGCCGATCATTGGGCAATCAACCAAAGTCCACACTTTGTTCTCATACATGGATCCCATCTCAGATTTCATGGCCTCAAGCCATTTTGCGGAATCTGGGCTCACCATCACTTCCTCATAGTTCGTAGGTTCGTTATGGTCTAGAAACATGACGTCCAGAATAGGATTACCGTACCACTCTGGTGCGGATCTTACTCTGGTTGACCTATGAGGTTCAGTAGTAACTTGATCTGAAGTATCATGATCACAATCATTAGCTTCCTCACTAATTGGTGTAGGAATCACTCGAACAGATTTCTGTGATGAACTACTTTCCAATTCGGGAGAAGGTACAGTTACCTCATCAAGTTCCACTTTCCTCCCACTCACTTCTTTCGAGAGAAACTCCTTCTCTAGAAAGGATCCATTCTTGGCAAAGAATATCTTGCCTTCAGATCTATGATAGAAGGTGTACCCAACAGTCTCCTTTGGGTATCCTATGAAGACACATTTATCTGATTTGGGTTCGAGCTTATCAGGTTGAAGCTTTTTCACATAAGCATCGCAGCCCCAAACTTTCAGAAACGACAACTTGGGTTTCTTGCCAAACCACAGTTCATAAGGTGTCTTCTCAACGGATTTAGATGGTGCCCTATTTAACGTGAATGCAGCTGTCTCTAAAGAATAACCCCAAAACAATAGCGGTAAATCAGTAAGAGACATCATAGATCGCACCATATCTAATAAAGTGTGGTTACGACGTTCGGACACACCATTACGCTGTGGTGTTCCAGGTGGCGTGAGTTGCGAAACTATTCCACATTGTTTCAAATGAAGACCAAACTCGTAACTCAAATATTCTCCTCCACGATCAGATCGTGGAAACTTTATTTTCTTGTTACGATGATTTTCCACTTCACTCTGAAATTCTTTGAACTTTTCAAATGTTTCAGACTTATGCACTACAAAAAAAATACACTTCCGTGATGATACATGTTTGTCACAGTAGGTCGCGTTTTTTGTCATGCATGTACATCCATGACAAATTTATGACATAATCAAGATAGTCATACCTGTGCTGTCGTAGAAGTGTTCCATGACATTACCAAAATTATCATCACGGAAGTGTCCACTTCCATGACGATAAATTGCGCGTCACAGAAGTGCTTTCGTCAAGGGTGACCGACACGTGGCATCCACCGTAACGGAACGCCGTTAAGCTATCGGGTCGGGTTTTGGATCCGATAACCCGTTAACAGCCCCGACCAATGGGGATTTTCCACGTGTAAAATCATCATTGGCTGGAGGAGACACGTGTTAGGTCCGCGTTGGCACAGGTGTCACTCATCCAATGGGCGAGACGCGCCTATGATATGTTGACATGTGGACCGGCCCATCAAGTTTGAATGGGTCGGCCCAACTGAAGGCCCGCAAGATTTTGCGGACCATAATGGGCCGGCCCAGCTAAAGGCCCACGAGATTTTGCGGACCATAATGGGCTGGCCCAGCTAAAGGCCCACAAGATTTTGCGGGCCATAATGGGCCGACCTAGGTAAAGGCCCACAAGACTTTTGTGTGCCATAATGGGCCGGCCAAGGTAAAGGCCCACAAGATTCTTGCGGATCATAATGGGCCGGCCCAGCTAAAGGCCCACGAGATTTCGCCGACATTAATGGGCCGGCCCAGCTGTAGGCCCACAAGATTTTGAGGACCCTAGTAGGCTGGCCCATTAACTGGCTGCCATGTTTTGGGCCAAATGCCGGCCCATATTTGATCCGGTCCATTAATGGCCTGCCATGCTCCGGGCCTAATAGTGGCCCATATGAGATCCGGCCCATTAAAAGCCTACCATGTTCTTGGCCAAATTACGGCCCAGATCAGGTCCGGCCCTTTAAGAGGCTTTGGGCTCAATTATGGCCCATATCAGATTCGGCCCGTCAACTGGACACTATGCTTTTGGGACCACTTGCTAAAGGCCCACTTAGTAATTTGGCCTGATATTAGTTTTGGCCTGTTAAGGGCCCGTTTAACATTTTGGCCCTATATTAATTTCGGCCTCTTAAAAGCCCGTCATATTGTTGGGCCTAACTACGGCCCGGTTTGCATCCGGCCTGCTCGCAGCCGATATCTGATTGGGCCAAAAAAGGACCGAGACAATTTTGGCCAGTTAAAAGCCTGTGATTTGATTCGCACAATCATGGGCCGGGGTTCATTTCGGGCTGCTGCCGGCCCGTGAGTTGTTCGGCACGTTTCAGGCCCAACCTACATCGTGATTGCATGACGGCCCAATTATGTACCGTAATTTTACGGTTTGACCGGTTTACTGCGAAGACAGGATATATATACAGTAAAATAACTGCAGCATCGTGAATAAGAAAAAACCTAGACTATACAATAAAGAAATTACGGCATATTACATCCACTGGGCATCAAAGTTCGCCACTATGATAATAAAGCACAAGCAGACATCAGATTACATACACTGGGCATCAAAGATCGCCACCAGTGCAAATAAACACGCCGACAAAATAATATACAAAACCGACAGCACTTCAATGGAGTTCAAGAAAGGTTAGCCCTGCTGGGGAGCTGCAGCGCAAGCAGCTGAGCAAGATGATGAGATTGCG
The DNA here is from genome assembly GCF_018294505.1 of Triticum aestivum. NCBI lineage: Eukaryota > Viridiplantae > Streptophyta > Magnoliopsida > Poales > Poaceae > Triticum > Triticum aestivum. The sequence goes on along the minus strand of NC_057811.1, from coordinate 404,412,628 downwards.
CTTGTTCAACACTTATATCTTCCTCACTCTAAAAGATAAACAAGCAGACAGATGACAGGTTTTGCACATTGTAACACCCCGCATGCAACTTTCCATATTTGTAACTCCAACTCTTGCCATTTTCGGCTATGTGATATGATATTCCCTTCGTGGTCGGGTTTTGTTTTTGTTTTGCTTTTGTTCTTGTCATGCATTTCATATCATGTCATCATGTGCATTGCATTTGCATACGTGTTCGTCTCATGCATCCGAGCATTTTCCCCGTTGTCCGTTTTGCAATCCGGCGCTCCTATCTCCTCCTGTGCACCCCTCTTGTTGTCTTTCGTGTGCGGGTGTCTAACGTTCTCGGAATGGACCGAGGCTTGTCAAGTGGCCTTAATATACCACCCGGAGACCACCGGTCAAGTTCCGTTCCATTTGAAGGTCGTTTGGTACTCCAACGGTTAACCGGGTAACCGCAGATGCCTTCTGTGTGTTCCAGCAAAAACCCCTCTCTAAACAGCCCAAAACCCCACCAAACTCTCTTCCATGCTCTAGGTCGTTCGATCACGATCGTGTGGGCGAAAACCGCACCTCATTTGGAGCCTCCTAGCTCCCTCTACCTATAAATATGTGAGACCTCCCGTATACAAACACAGTCCAAACCCTAACCCTCGTCCCTCTCCGCCGCCGGACACGTCCGGGCGGAGCCGGACGTGTCCACCGCCGCCGCCACGTGGCACGCCTCCGTACGCCGCCGTCGCCTAGGCCCACGGGCCCGCCCGCGGCCCTCCCGGCTCGTCGCCGCCCCC
>NC_057811.1:404404618-404411459 GCF_018294505.1 Triticum aestivum | reverse complement strand
GCCGCTCCTCCCGTCGGTGGCGACCGACGCCGGCGTCGTCGTCCTCCGGCCGCCGACCTCCCCCACCGTCTCCTTCCTCCTCGTCGTGCACCGCCGGCCACCTCTCCTCCTCCGGCGCCCACTCCGGCCGAGCTCGAGCTCCAACTCCGGCCAGATCTGGACGTGGTACTGTAGCACGTTGACTTTCTCTCCCCCTCCGAAACTGCCAAGTCTTGATATTTCTACAGCATATTGCCTTGTTCAACGGTGCATTACTCCTTTCTTGTAGATCCGTTTCGCGCACTTAATATGTCAAATTGTTCGTCTCGTGATGCTCTACATTTTGTTCAATTGCACCATGTTCATTAGAGGTCATCTTGATGCCCAAATCTCTGTTGCAAGAGGGCTAGTTGCTGTTATCTGCTGGTTCTTATCAGAACTTGGAGATTTGTCATTTTTGTATCTTTAAATCTGTGCATCTTATGGGCATGAGCTCTACATGTGTTTTGTTGTATGCCATGTCATCTTTCCAAGGGTGTATGCCATGTATTTTTTTGATCTCTGTGGTGACTAGCACAAGCATGCAAACTAGACTCCGTAATGTTTCTGATTTCACGGACTAGAGAATTCACTAAGTCTTTGTCTGCTGTTATTTTGTTGCCTTGTAAACTTGATGCTACAGAGAGATCCATGCATATTTTGGTGATGTTCAGTAAGGATGTTTTGTAGCTATTGTTGTAATGGATCCATTCCTGCCCTTTTTTGCAATTATGGAGTGCCACAGAATGACTCAATCTTGCTCTACTTTTGCTATAAAATATTTCTGGCAGATTCTTAACATGATATGCAATTTTGCCAAGCTTATTGTAGTTGATCCATACATGCTATGCTTTTGTTCTTTCCATGGTTAGCTTCATAAACTTGCCATATTGATGTAGGTATGCTATGTTTGTCATGCATTGCCTTGTGGTGAGTGCATCAAGCTCACAAACATGCCTTCATATTATTGTTTCTGCCATGCTCTGTTTTCTGCTAAGACTGAAACCTGTTAACGAAACGTGCTATGGTTACATGCTTGCCATCATATCTTCTGGTCCTTTTTGGCTTATGGCCACTAAGGGACTTTTGTCATATGCATTTAGTAGAATACTTCCATCCCTTATTTTGCTATGTTAAGTTCCCGTAGCATGTTGATTTTGTGCTCTGATCATTGCTACCTGATGTTGTTTTCTGCCATGTCCAGTTTTTCACCAAGTCTGTGATCCTGTAATCTTTTGCACTTTTGCCATGCTTGTTTGAGCTTGATATATTGTGATCTAGCCGTAGCTCAGTGTTCATCGTTTGTCAAGCATCTCCTGTAGATTACTGTCATATGCTTTGTTGCTATGTTGGGGTGTTGTAGCATTGTTACTTGTTGCATTTTAAGTGCTATCATGTTGTTAATGACAGATTCGTGTCATTCTTGTTTTGCTTGCCATTTGCAAACCGTACATCCGTTGCCGGTGATCTTTATATCGATTTCGACCGAAATCATCCCATCTTTCCAGTGGCATGCTTGGTTTTCCAAGTTACTTCCTTGTTCATCTTTTTCCTTCCGGAGCACGCATATGCATCGCATATCATATCTTGCATATCATACATGTTTTGCATCATGTTGCTTGTGCATTTCTTGTGATTGATTGTGGTTCCGTTGCTTGTGTTCTTATCTTGGGTAGAGCCGGGAGGCGAGTTCGTGAACGAGGAACCTGTTGAGTACGCTTAGGAGGATCAAACTTTTGACAACTCTGAGAACCTTGCAGGCAAGATGACCACCCCTCGAAATCACTTCTATCTTTGCTTTGCTAGTTGTTCGCTCTATTGACATGCCGCGCTACCTATCACTTGCTATATCATGTCTCCCATTTTGCCATGTCAGCCCCTAACCATCCTTTCCTAGCAAACCGTTATTTGGCTAAGTTACCGCTTTTGCTCAGCCCTTCTTATAGCGTTGCTAGTTGCAGGTGAAGTTGAAGTTTGTTCCATGTTGGAACATGGATATGTGGGGATATCACAATATCTCTTATTTAATTAATGTATATATATATTTGGTAATGGGTGGAAGGCTCGGCTTTATGCCTGGTGTTTTGTTCCACTCTTGCCGCCCTAGTTACTGATATACCGATATTATGTTCCTTGAGTTTGCGTTCCTTACGCGGTCGGGTGATTTATGGGACCCCCTTGACAGTTCGCCTTGAATAAAACTCCTCCAGCAAGGCCCAACCTTGGTTTTACCATTTTCCACCTAAGCCTTTTTCCCCCGGGTTTTCGCGAGCCCGAGGGTCATCTTTATTTTAAACCCCCGGACCAGTGCTCCTTCGAGTGCTGGCCCAATCTGGGCGATGTCCGGCGCCCCCTGGGCAACCAGGGTCTATGCCAACCCGACGTCTTGCCCATCCGGTGTGCCCTGAGAACGAGATATGTGCAGCTCCTATCGGGATTTGTCAGCACATTCGGGTGGCTTTGCTGGTCTTGTTTTACCATTGTCGAAATGTCTTGTAAACCGGGATTCTGAGACGGATCGGGTCTTTCCGGGAGAAGGTTTATCCTTCGTTGACCGTGAGAGCTTATGATGGGCTAAGTTGGGACACCCCTGCAGGGTATTATCTTTCGAAAGCCGTGCCCGCGGTTATGAGGCAGATGGGAATTTGTTAATGTCCAGTTGTAGAGAACTTGTCACTTGACCCAATTAAAATACGTCAACTGCGTGTGTAGCCGTGATGGTCTCTTCTCGGCGGAGTCCGGGAAGTGAACACGGTCTGAGTTATGTATGACGTAAGTAGGAGTTCAGGATCACTTCTTGGTCATTTCTAGATGACGACCGTTTCGTTGCTTCTCTTCTCGCTCTCTTTTGCGTATGTTAGCCACCATATATGCTTATTGCCGCTGCAGCTCCACCTAATTACACCATCCTTCCCTATAAGCTTAAATAGTTTTGATCTCGCGGGTGTGAGATTGCTGAGTCCCCGTGACTCACAGATTCTACCAAAACAGTTGCAGGTGCCGACGATGCCAGTGCAGATGATGGCGTCGATCTCAAGTGGGAGTTCGACGAGGAACGTGGTCGTTACTATGTGTCTTTTCCTGATGATCAGTAGTGGAGCCCGGTTGGGACGATCGGGGATCTAGCATTTGGGGTTATCTTATTTTCATCTGGATTTTGGCTGTAGTCGGTCTATATGTATGTATTTTGGATGATGTATGGATTATGTTTATGTATTGTGTGAAGTGGCGATTGTAAGCCAACTTTTTATCCCATTCTTGTTCATTACATGGGATTGTGTGAAGATGACCCTTCTTGCGACTAAACCACTATGCGGCTATGCCTCTAAGTCGTGCCTCGACACGTGGGAGATACAGCCGCATCGTGGGCGTTACACACATAAAAGTATCAGTGCTTACAATTCATCACATTTCTTACTGACGAATAAAGTGACACAGTTTAAAATTGCATTAAGACAATATGGTATTGTTCAGGTCAAGACATGGCAGGAAATGACATTGTGAAGGAGTTGGCAGCTTCACGACACCACTGGATTACAGATCAAGAACTCATAAGTATCAATGGTTAGTGTGCTGGCGATTTATACCATTTCAGATTGGCAAATAAAGAGACGGTTTAAATAATAGTAGAATGATATGACATTGTTCATAGTTAAGACATTGCAGAATATGACATTGTGTTGTAGTGGGTAGGTTCACCACACCACTGGATTACGGATGAAGAACAGAAGCATACATGCAGTGCAAAAGAAGATCACTTGCTCTGTATAGTTTAATTTACATGGTATGAAGAAGGAACTTGGTTGTACAACTGAAAACTTAAATTGAGAAAGGACAAACTTTTGTTTATGAACTACATAATAAACTTTAAACAAGCAATTTGATGCAAACACCAAAAATAAACAGCTGTTGCAGTCATGCCTAACCAAATATATACAACAAAGTTTGAAGGCTTGAGATGGACAAACTTACATTATTGGTGAAGACAGGCTCTATAAAGGCCTTGTCCATGCTGATGGGGGGGGCAATTCAAGAAGTTTACCACAGAATCTTCTTTAAAAGCATTGCCTTTATTCTACATTTTGTTAAGAGTAAATATAGATGTGATAATATACGAAAAAATGGAGAATATTTAAGATAAGATGAAGAGTGATGCTACATAACCAAGTAGCTATAAATGTAAGTGCAGCGATACAGGCAAAAGGTACAGCCAAGAGCAATGCACATCTAAACTTCTTCAGTACCAACCTTATGGTAAGAGTAAATATAGATCTGATATGTAGAAAATGGAGGGCAAAGGAAAATAAGCTGCAGAGTGATGGTACATGAACAACTACCTGTCATTATAAGTACACTGATAAAGGACAGCATGTACTTACAAGAACAATGCAGAGCTAAAAAAACATTGGCATTGGATATATTCTACACTAATGTAACCATTCATACAGATCAGATAATTTGGAGCGAACAATTGATAAGCAAGCTATCATGCATACTGTTGTCACAAAATGAACCAGGTATGTATGCAAGTACAGTGATACAGGACAACAGGTACTAACAAGAGCAAAGCAGCGGGCAGCATATTTGCGATATCCTATCGTTCTTGTCAAACCAGAATTCTTCTTCGAGCAGATTTCCTGCAAAAAAGATCCTTAAGGCACATGCGGAAAAGTAGAAGCTCAAATTGTCATGTGATTTCATAGACAGTACCTCATCCTGGGAACGAGACCAGTGCATAACAAGGTTTTTCCATTCAATGTCTTCTAAATTTAGCACAGGAGACTTCACCGGAAATTCGTTTATAGACTTGCCATCAAAGTGTGATTTCCTCAGGTAACACCGATACTGCTGCAATGCTTCCTTGAAAAGCACAAGCAAGCTTTGCTCGTCATGACTATCCAGATTGACCCTCGCCTAGTTACAACAATGTAATGTAAATCATTGATGTGTTCAATCAGCAGAAAACAGGAAAATAATAACCATGAATAATAGCACTTACACGTAAGTTGGACAGGAAGATGTGAAAATGGTGTTTGTCTTCACAATAATCTTCCCATGATGGGAATATATGCACGTAGTCCCTAACAACATTGAAAGCATTGTCTTTTAAACTAGGAATAAATGGAATGGGGTTCCAATCTGCAGGAATTGGCCATCTCTGCAGTTGGGACAGGTCTTCGGCCGGTGGACTTGCTGTACTTTTTGCTGGAGTGGGATTTTTCTGTGGTACAGCTAGTGCTATGGCAAATGAAATCGGTATACCTTTTATTGGAGTGCAGGTCCTGTGTGGTGGGGCTAGTGGTGTGGCCAGTGAAGTATAGGTACAGTCTACTGGAGTCAGTCCTACGTTTTGTGTCACTGGTTGTATAGCCAATAAAAGTGGGGTGCTGTCTGATTTCTCCGGCACCACCACGTTTTTCAAGGACTTTGCTGGTGCTCCTTCAGGTTCGGCAATCACCCTCTTCCTTTTTGATGTCTGATGCACAAGAACATCATTTGAGTGAAAAAACATGGTATGATGACAGATGGAATATGTATTGATAATGGATGGGCATGGCATCTCGACATATATGATGAGTAAACTAAGCAGATGGCGGTGCAACAAAGTAGAAGAAATGCAAGACAACATATGCAAGATACCCGCAATCAATAAAACATTGCCAAATTAGAACAGGCACCTTGATGGGTGAACAGGACAGGCCATCTGCCTTTGACTCCTCGAGGTTAGAATAGTCATTAGGATCATATTCTGAAAAAGAATCAACAGGTGGGGAGCGTATGAGTTTCATTGCATCCAGAATGGCACTCAATGCCTTGGTGCCAATTTTGTAAGTCATTGCAGTGTTTAGCTTCAAGAGTGGACTGCTGCTAGTGCGACACAAAGCAGCTACACAGATCATAGTGTATATATAACGGGAAAACCTTAAGCATCAGAGTAAAATTAGCAAAGTGGAACTTGCTGGAATATATGTGCTAGTATTGCCGGTAAAGCTAGAAAGGCTTCGGATACCAGCTCTCTTCAAGTGAAGGTGCGGTATTTTTAATATCAGTGTAACTCTCAAAGGCGACACAGCACCCCGCATTTCCTTGCTATTCTTATAGGCTTCGAGTGGGCAGGCCACTGCAAATCCTATTCCTATGTTTACAAGATCCTATGAATCAAAGAGGCTCAAAGTGTCCATCACAACCGACCGTATAGACCTCTACACTGCAAATGTCCCTGCTCATCTTCAGTACAAGGAACATACTGTACTACTATCATACTCCCTTCGTTCCAAAATATAAGTCTTGGTACAGATTTCCACTATGGATCACATACAGATGTATCCAGATACATTTTAGAGTGTAGATTCACTCATTTTTCTCCATATGTAGTCCATGGTGGAATCTATACAAAGACTTGTATTTAGGAACGGAGAGAGTACATATTAAAGAAGAACGGAAGAGGAACATGGTAAAGAAGAGCAAGCAGATTTTGGATAATAAAATGTTGGTTGCGCAGTGCCCACACATGATGAACCAGAGCTCATTAAGAATGCAACTCCCAGCTGTCTCTCGACCATTTCAGGCGGTTGGATGAAGATCCTACGTCTCCGAACCCTTCTTCTTCCTTGTCTCTGATTCTTCCCATACAGAACACCGCACGGGCCGCCGGCCGGACCACCGGCCCCCACCGCCTGTGTTTCTCCGCCACCCCCACCCCCGCCCCAACCCCCACCCGCATCGAGTTTTCTTCGTTCGGCGAGGCCCCACAACCACCCAAGCCCCTTCGATCGCACCGGCGAACTCGGGCAAGCTCGGAAAAATTGACTGGCCCAATTTT
>NC_057811.1:404403810-404404608 GCF_018294505.1 Triticum aestivum | reverse complement strand
GCATTTCCTTGCTATTCTTATAGGATTCAAGTGGGCAGGTGACTACAAATCCTATTCCTATGTTTACAAGATCCTACGAATCAAAGAGGCTCAAAGTGTCCATCACAACCGACCGTATAGACCTCTACACTGCAAAAGTCCCTGCTCATCTTCAGTACAAGGAACATACTGTACCACTATCATACTCCCTCCGTTCCAAAATATAAGTCTTGGTAGAGATTTCCACTATGGATCACATACAGATGTATCCAGATACATTTTAGAGTGTAGATTCACTCATTTTGCTCCATATGTAGTCCATGGTGGAATCTATACAAAGACTTGTATTTAGGAACGGAGAGAGTACATATTAAAGAAGAACGGAAGAGGAACATGGTAAAGAAGAGCAAGCAGATTTTGGATAATAAAATGTTGGTTGCGTAGTGCCCACACATGATGAACCAGAGCTCATTAAGAATGCAACTCCCAGCTGTCTCTCGACCATTTCAGGCGGTTGGATGAAGATCCTACGTCTCCTAACCCATCTTCTTCCTCGTCTCTGATTCTTCCCATACAGAACACCGCACGGGCTGCCGGCCGGACCATCGGCCCCCGCCGCCTGTGTTCCTCTGCCACCCCCACCCACACCCCCGCCCCAACCCCCACCCGCGTCGAGTTTTCTTTGTTCGGCGAGGCTCCACAACCACCCGAGCCCCTTCGTTCGCACCGGCGAACTCCGGCGAGCTCTGAAAAATCGACTGACCCAATTTTGAAATTTAGTCTACTATGATTTAACTAGTGTGGAATATAAAAGGGGAA
>NC_057811.1:404366915-404403800 GCF_018294505.1 Triticum aestivum | reverse complement strand
AAATTGACTGGCCCAATTTTGAAATTTAGTCTACTGTGATTTAACTAGTGTGCAATATAAAAGGGGAAAACCATAAGCATTGGGAGTATAGTGTTGAGCGTGCCATGGCGGATCTGAAGGTGCAAACCAGATAAAGGCAACTTCGCAACCAAGACAAGAAATAAGAGTAAAGCAGTGGCGATCTATTTTCTTGCTGCGATAAATAAGTTAGGCAGATACGAAAGAGTACCGCCTCTGGTGTGGCGCCGTGTACGCATCTGCTGAGAATTTGATGGTGATGCGGTAGCGATGGCTGTCGGCGGCGTGGAAGCAGATCTAGGAGGGTAGACGATGGCGGCGGGGTGCGGTGGATGAGACGGTCGTAGGAGCGGCGCCGGCAAGGTGGACGACGGCGGGGATGAAGCGAGAGGACGGGATGCAAGGATCCCGGTCCGAAGCCGTGGATGAGAGAGATCGATCTCTTCTAATGGACGGCGGCGTCGGGGTATCAGCTCCGTCATGGTGGAGGAGGACGGTGGTGGATGGGGTGGCGGACGGCGGCGGACGGAGGAGGGTGGGGTGGAGAGGGTGTTTTTGCGCCCACGGAGTATGAATGGGGAAAGGGAGGTAGAGAGGAAGGGGGGAACCATGTATTCAGGGCGCGCTTGTCTCAAATGCAAGGAAATTTACAAACTTAGCCCCCGTTTCAAATTTCTACTACGTCACAGCAACATTAGTCGGTTGGGGATAGGACGGTAATCTCGCATACACCGAATATTTGCCGACGAGAGTTTGTTTTTGGCGCCCACCGTGTATGAATATGAATCGGGGAGGGAATCGATTTCGGCCGAGGACACACTGTGTTTTGGCACCCACCGTGTATGAATCCGGGTGAGAGGCGGTTACGTCACGTTTGGGTGAAATTACAAACCTACCCCTCTCAAAACCTATAGAAATCCAGCAGATAGGCTTTGCGTGGCACGGATAGGCAGTAGTGATTTCCATCTCGCAGATTTTGGTTTCGGGCGGTTACTGCGACTTTCCCCGCTTCGTTCAAATTTTGCAGAGTGCACGTTTACCGTGCCAACTCAATTCGAATCCCGTTTGTATTCTATTTTTTTCGGGCGGGATCCATTTTCAATTGGAATTACATTCTATATACATCATTTTTTTATATATATACTAGAATTCTGCTCCTTTATATGTATAATATGATTTACAAATACAACGATCTCGAAATCTTAAGGTTGAATTCGAAAAAATTTAACCAAATTATGTTCTACTAAAATGTATGGATCAGTAATATCTACATATTAAATAACATAGATGTGCGTGAATTCATATGAGTATGCATGTTTGATAGATCAATTTTGGTTCGAGTATGGATTACATGTATCGTCATCTCGAATTCAAATATTTGAATCCCTTTTTTGTTCACTCCTTTCACGCCCATCTCTCTCGCATGCATGCTCCTTCAGGTAGCTATCACTCTCTTTTCTCCAGCTCACCCGCACGCTCACTTCATGTTTCTCCTATCCTCGCAAACATGGTCTCTCGACGTCTCCCTTGAGAAGTGTCACACTCTCCCTATCATTATACATTACACGGTTTTCATTATCTCTCACGTCTCTACTGTTCTCTGGTATCACTCGGTACCTAAGCTTTCTTTTTCACCGCCACACACACAGTCTCCACTCGTCTTTCACTTTGTCTTTCTCTCTATGGGATTCTCTCATACACCCTATATGTCTTTACATATGACTCATACCACTAAAATTACTCTCTCTCTCTCTCCTGTAGACACAACATTTGTTGCGGTCTCCTTTTCGTCTCCATCCCAGACTGACATTATTCATTTGTTTACCGATCAGACAACCCCGACTACCGTCTCCTCTCTCTCTCACACAGACACACACACACAACTCCTGCTTCCACTCCCCTTCCCGACTACCGTCTCTCTCTCACACACACAAAACTCTCGCTTTCGCACCCCGACACGTATTTCTCTCACAAACATTTATCGACTAGCTAGCCTCTAGATAGCTTTATACACCCGCACACTCGTGCTTCCACCATCGCATACATGTCTCTCTCCCGCTCCTTGTATCTATGTAGATTTTTCTTCCCTTCTTGAGACACGCCCTCTCGATCGTGCACACACACACTATCACCTCATTTTAAGTTGATACCTATCGCACACACACTCCTTGTGTCTTTGTCACACATGCACTCCGTCCTCCTCCACTCTCCCTCTCTCACACACACATGGGCTTTTTGCAACAACTAGCAAGATGCCCATGCGTTGCACGGAACATCAAGATGCATTTGTATGAGTAGTTTATCTTGTGGGGGAAAAGGATGAACGAGGGAAGGCCTTATTTGCAAATGTGGAGAGGGGTGTGGGTATCTTTTTGCAAAATTGCCATAGTTTCCTTCCTATCCGTCAGATATAGATCGGACGGCCTATATTGCAGGATGGCAGGCACACGATCATCACCGACAATGCTTTTTATAAGAGTAGGGATAAAAAATAGAGTTGGTGATGATGGTGGGCCTGCCATCCTGCAATGTAGGTCGTCCGATTTATATCTGACGGATAGGAAGGAAAATATGGCAATTTACCCGCACTCTTCACCACATTTGCAGATAAGGCCTTCCCTCGTTCATCCTTTTCTCCCACAAGATCTTGATGTTCCGTGCAACGCATGGGCATCTTGCTAGTAAGAGTAGAAATTAGACATATACCACTTCTCGAATCTTGAAACCAACAACATTCCTCCCTTATCTCATCAAAACCGCCAAGGAATATATTTTGAGTGAAACATAACATATTTTTAGTGATATACGTATTTCAAAACTAGACCTTTTTTCTATCAAATTGGTGAATATGTATTAATCTACTTTGATCGTGTGGCAACGCATTGGCACATTGCTAGTAGTTATTATAATTTTTTGGACACCAGACAAACGGTGGAGTACATATACGAAGAGAAGAGGCGCACGCACGCAGTCGGCCTCTCGTTGTCTCGCACACATGAGTGTTACGTAAAGGCGAAGTTAACAAATAAACCCTAAAAGCCTAGGTGCATGATTGCTGCATTCGCGGGTACCGGGTACGTGGTGGAGCACCTTTGTAGGAATAGTCAGCTCGCGTGATAATTTGATCCGTAGGAGTTGATGGTCGGGACTCGGGACCACAGGTGAACGACTTGGAGCGCGGTGGCTCGCCAGTTGCCACAGATCGAGTAGCCACGTTTAAAATATTGTTTTTTTATCGGGTTAAGAGTTCCGATTTTCAATGGCGCGTTATAAGTAGTAAGTAGTTTTTAGAACGATTGGTATGGAGCGAAAATGGAATTCATAGTAGTACGTACCTCGTTGGCGTATGGTTGTATGGTTTTTTTGCGATGGAGGTTGTATGGGTTTATGTTGCGAGATGTTGAACCTGGTAGTTCTAGGGCAAATACTATGGTTTAGATTTAGATGCTGGTTTTCAGTAATGAAAATCGGAAGGTGTCGTGGAATTGTCACGGCAGATGTCCTCGAGCTAGGACTTAGTCGTGGAGCCATCGCTACTAGGAAGCTTGAAGGGGTTAAGCGGGACTAGGAATACGAGGGTTTATACTGGTTCGGCCCCTTACGGTGAAGGTAAAAGCCTACGTCCAGTTTGCGATGGTATTGATTAGGGTTTCGGTGATCAGGGAGCTTAACTGCTATGCCTGGCTTTCGTCGAGATTGTTCTCTCTCTAAAACCGCTGCCGGGTCGTCCCTTTATATAGGGAGGCTGACGCCCAGCAGCTCTCAGAGTCCCGGCCGGCTCATAAGAGTGTCCGGCTCGGACTCTCAACTATTCTTGCCTTACACTACAAGTTCTACCATAATAATGATTGTAACTACGGGCCTTAAGCCATATCCGGGTCTTAAGCCCATCTTCGGCCCACCGCCTTTAAGCTTGGCGTCGGGCTTCTGGCAATGACCATTGGAGTAACCCAGCCCCTCCTGGCGGGTGACTCTAAGGTCTATATCCTCAACATTAGGCCCCAGATTGATTTGAGCCGGCTCATGTCAATCTTCAATCCCTTCGACAGAAAATTGCCGGCTTACAATTGTGTGAAGACCATAACCCGGCGTGACGTCATCCTCTGGACTCCGGATAATCCGCCGTGACATCATCTTCCATTACGCCCGTTTTTTACTCCGCCAGATCCGCAACGGATCTTTACATTTACTGTCATCCCGAAAATCAAGGCGTTTCATGAGGAGATAACCACGCCGTGGACTCCTTGATTCTCGCGCCCACTTATGAGCTCGTCCTTATAAATAGGCCGGCCCGACGGGCTTCTCCGCCACCCTTCTTCCTCCTCGCGCCACTGCTCCTCTACTCGAGCTCGAACTCTGCCGCCGCCGCCTCGCCCCCGGTCTTCGTCAACCTCGGCCGCTGCATCACCCTGACTCGGTCCAGACAAACGGCGGCAACCTCCGCTCCTCTTCAGCATCGGTGAGTCCTTGCTACTCCATAGGGCAGATCCGCACTAGGGCTTCCTAGTTCTTCCTCTATTCTTCGTAGTTCCTCGCGGCCCGCAGTAGATTTGAATTTTACTGCCTCTTTTTGATCTTAGCATAGGGTAGAACTAGTGCGGCGGCTGTTTAGCATTCATCTCAAATCAAAGTAAGCCTCGTTTTACTGCATAAGAGCCTTGTTCGAGCTTAAGAACTTCCTCACGTCCATTTCTAGGTCTAGAAACTTTTATTTTGCCCGACCATTTTGATCCAAAATAGTTACTGCCATGTGTGAAACCTGTTTTACCACACTTAGTAAAAAACTGCAATCGTTGAATCACGGCGGTTTACATTTCCGGCTTAAAGAAACCACACACCATAGAACCTTCCGGCTTAAAGAAAACGATGCTCCGTAGAATCCTCCGGTTTAGCTGTGATAAGGCCGTAGACAATCAAATTACTCTTAATACCCCTGCGGCTTAAATAACCCGTTGTACTTAGGTATATACCATTAGTCCCCTTCACAAGCCGCCACCTCAACTTTGAACTGTAGATATCCTCCGGCTTATAATTAATCCGGACGTTTTCCTTTTTATCATAGACTGCCGACTTTCACCATGCCTCCCAAAGCTCCCAAAGCCTCCATCACTTGCAACTGGATGAGGTCCAATGTCACCAGTGAGACACTAGCAGATTTTGTCAAGTCTGGATATCTGCCCAAGAAGGACGTCATGTCCTACCGTGCCCCTGACCCGTCAGAAGAGAGACCACAACCAAAGGACGGGGAGGTAATGATTTTTGCGGATCATATGAGCCGGGGCTTCGCACCGCCCGGCTCAAAGTTTTTTAGAGACGTTCTAAACTTCTTCGACCTGCGGCCTCAGGACGTAGGCCCCAACTCAGTGTCCAACATCTGCAACTTCCAAGTATTCTGCGAGGTTTACCTTGGAGAAGAACCTAGTCTGCTGCTCTTCAGAGAGCTTTTTTACTTGAACCGTCAGAATGAATGCACCAATGGGCCAAGTCTGGAGTTAGGTGGCATCTCCATCCAGCGGTGAAGGGACTGCCTTTTCCCATACGCAGAGCCGCCAAGCCACCCCAAAGATTGGAATCTGACGTGGTTCTACTGCCAAGACACGTCGCCGGCTGATGAAAGTCCGTTGCCCGGCTTTTGCCCCTCTCGTCTAGAGTCAACACACCCACTGTCTGACAAACTGACGCAAGCGGAGCGCCAGCCTCTACTCCCCACCATAAACAAGATCAAGGCTCTTTTGGGCAATGGTCTCAACGGAATCGACCTGGTCCGGGTCTGGATCTCCTGGCGGGTGATCCCATTAAGCCGTCGCCCCGGCTTAATGTGCGAGTACACAGGACGAAAGGATGACCCCCAGAGACACAGCCGCAATGATCTTCCAGAAGATGTTGCAGAGGAGATGACCAAGGCTCTCTTGAACGAGAGCCTGGCAGACTGCGGGAGGACCGGGTTAGCCCCCTTCTGCAAGACCAACCCAGCCCCAGCGGTAAGCCGCTGACCTTACCATTTTATCTTCTTCTGCATATAACTTTCATCTGAACCGTTTTAAGAATTCATCATTGTATTTTTCAGGCTGATGACAAGTTCTGGCGGGTCAAGTATGACCATGACGCCGCCAAAAAGGCCGGAAAGGCGAAGAAAGCCGCCAAGAAAGCCGCTCCTCGTAAGAAGGGAAGTAGGCCCACTGCTTCGGAGCTGTTGCAGCTGAGTGACAGCTCCGAGTCTGAGGTAATTCCTAAACCTGTAAGCTCTTGTTATAATTGTTGCTTTAGTTCTGTCCACCTTATCAATGTTGTTTATCAACAGGAGGACACCGGAGCCAGTAACCCGGTGGTTGAAGAGGTAACAATACTTTCCTCCGACTCGGAGCCCTTGCCACGGCTGAAAACCCGAAGAGTAACCTGGAAAGTAAGCTTTTCCCATCCTTTAGCTTACCAAGATCCTCAATTTATTTTGAAGCGACAGGTTCATGAGAGCCGGCGGCATACCCGGACCAACAAGGACACTGACCTCTCCTCCGGGTTACCTGATACATCAAGGAAACACCGGACCGAGGTGATCGCAAAATTGTACCCTTTTCATCCTTTTGCGGGTGTTATATGACAACCGCTTAATTCTTCTGACTCAAATTATCAGGAGACTTCCCCTTCTTCCGGTGGTTCTATGCAGTCGAATCTGCCGGCTTTCAAGACCGTGTCCGGGTAATGATAACCATCTCATGTTGTTCTAATCTTTACTCATACTTTTTATACTAACCTTTGTTGTTCTTTCAGTGCCCAGGCAAAGCTCACCAAGAGGGCGAAGAAAACCAAGTCGGCCGGAGAGCCGGATTTGCCTGAACCGGAGGTGACGGTTCAAGAACCGCCAGCTGCCTCCGCCCCCGAAGCCACCGCTCCAATCGACAAGGCACCTGCAGAAGCTTCTGCTGACCCGGAGGCCTCCGGCTCAGCTCAGCCAACAAATGACCCGGAAGTGGAAATCACTCGGACGGAATTTGTTGAGCCGGGGAGGCCTACGGCACTGGCCAAGTGCTCTGCCAAGGGGGAAGTACTGCAGCCCCACCGGGTCAGTCTGGATCTAACTAACTATGCCAACCTGAGCATCGGAGAGCTCGTCTCCGGCTACATCAACCAAGTGCACAAGAGCCGGGACGCAGAGGTTGCCATGGTGACCCAGATCCAGTAGAAATCTGAGGTATTATCCTTCTGTCCTCTTACTTACTGCCTAGTTACTTTTACCATGCTAGCGCCCAAGTCGACGACTTATGATTGAATGTGTTGTAGACTTAGATTCCGACTTGCTTCCATAAACCGGTAATTTGTAGATGAGAACCTTCGATACACATTAGCCCCCAAGTGCCAAGTGTCTTTGCGCGGAAAACACTTGGGACTTATCTTCCGGCTTACTCGCATGAACCGGAAAGTTTGTAAATAGAAACGTTAAACATGCATTAGCCCCCAAGTGCCAAGTGTCTTTGCTTGGAAAACACTTGGGACTTTAAATTTGTATAGTAACTGTGCATGTCATAACCCGGACATTTATACAGGCTGTTGGCAAGAAGCTTGAGGCTGACCTTGCCGATCTTAAGAACCGGCTGAAGATGCAAGAGATGGAGACCCGGAAGGCAAATGCCAAGTTTGTGTCCAGCATCGCCTCACAAGAGAAGCTGAAGACAGAATTTGACGCTGAACGAAAAGCGTGGGCCGAAGAGAAGGCCGCATTGGTGAACCGGGCTGATCAGGCGGAGAGGGCCCTGTCAGAGAAGACGGCCGAACTCTCCGGCTTAAAGCGCCAAGTGTCTCAAATGGTTGCTGCAATCTTCGGTAAGTCATCCGCCGGCTTTTATTCAGTTGAAAATTTTAATGCCTCATAACTCACCCTGGTCGGCGGCTTGTCCTGCTCTATGAAACAGGTTCCAGAAGCGCCAACCTCAACCAGAGTGTGGTAACCAAACTAAAGGCCGTGTACACCCTGGTGGAGCAACTCTACACCGAGTCACAACGTGCCTTAGCTGTGGTAGCCTTATCCAACGAGGTGCCGACTCACTTGGCGGAGGTTCTTCGTCGGCTCGCCGTCCTCCCGCAACGTATCCAAGAGCTGCGACGGGCCTCTGCGAGATCCGGAGCGATCGCCGCGCTGAGCCGGGCCAAGGCTTTCCTGCCGGAGCTAGACCCAGCAGACATCGCCCTCGGCTATCCAAGTCTGAAGGAAGATGGCACGGCTTTCGACCAAAAAGACTTCGCCGCCTGCGTGAAGATCGTGCGCCCGGTGGCAACTCTTATTGGAAACGACACGGATCTGACCAAGTACCAGCCGGATTATAATGCGGAAAATCAGAGGATTCCAACCCCTCGCTATGAAGCTCTGAGTTTAATTCCGCTGGCTCGTCAACACACCTTTGCCCCGGAGATTGACCCGGCCGGGTTAATTGACGAGGAAGCCCAATTCGAAGCGCTGAGCGGCATCGACTGGAAGTCGTCGACTTTCCAGACCTTGGGGAAAGCCGGAGGAGAAGAAAGTGATGAGCCGGAGACTTCCACCCAGCAAGCGTCTTAGCTTCTGCAGCCGGCTTACCAAACAATACTCCACCCTTTTGGACTCGATGAGTCTTGTAATAGAGTAGGTGCAACATTTTATCTTTGTCGTGCCATCGTGCACATATTGAATGCTGAAGTCTATTGAAGTTGTCTCTTGATATCTCTCCGGGTCATTCATTCTCCATAGTCTCAAATAATTGCCTTGAACTATCCTGCATAAAAGGACAAATCGCAAGTCTCTAGGCGGCTTACCGCGCTGAGAATCATCGGTTTTAGATATATAACCCGGATATGAATCAAAAAGATTGACCCTTAATTATGTCTTTAATATAGCCGTGATAACACACTTAGCGGCCTGCCAGCGTATTTCCGGTTTAGATAACCCGGGTAATAAGGTTGGTACCTTAACTCCGGTGTATCTGTTTTAATGACACCTATTGTGTTGAACCAACACTGGAAATCAAAATTTAAACCGGCCAAGCGAGACCTGACTGTACACACTTTGACATAATCAGAGAAGACTTGTTATAAAGCAGAAGAACTTGGGGGCTTCCGGTTCGAATTCGACAAGAGACCCGGCCCAAAGGGGTTAAGCTAAGATTCGGATACGATCATATAGCCCCCAGTGGGTGTGGCGATGCCAATCAAGAGGGTACCGACAGCTATGTTCTCTTTGGTTCGAATACGACCCATGTTTGAACAGGAAGCCCCCAAGTGATTTTAAGAATTGTTTAACGACGCTGATTCGAATACGATCCACGTCGGTTCTCAAAGGGATTAAACTATGATTCAAATATGATCAGAGAAAACCTCCCAATGAGCTCGGCACTTTGCCAATCAAATGGGTATCGACAGCTATGTTCTCTTTGGTTCGAATACGACCCATGTTTGAACAGGAAGCCCCCAAGTGACCTTATTACCTGCGGCTAGATTCGAATACGATCATAAGACGGATCCTCCTTCAAGTTACCATGTTGATCTCACAAAGAAAGCACATGCACATTTGGAGGAGAAAAAGGACAGAGGTCCTGCTTTATTGCTTTATCATAATATATACATGGCTGAGAGAAATATGTACATTATGAGAGCCGGCGGCTCAAGTGTAGTAAGGCCGAAGCTGAGCTATGTTCCACGGCTGACGGGTCTCTTCCTCCGACTTACGTGAATCTTTGTGCTCCCGGACGTCAATGAGGTAATAGGACCCGTTGTGCAAGTTCTTGCTGACCACAAAGGACCCTTCCCAAGGCGGGGATAGTTTGTGCGCATCAGTTTGATCTTGGATAAGCCGGAGCACGAGATCCCCTTCCTGGAAGACCCGGGATTTAACCCGGCGGCTATGATAATGGCGCAGGTCTTGTTGGTAAATCGCTGAACGGGCTGCTGCCACATCACGCTGTTCGTCCAGCAAGTCAAGAGCATCTTGGCGCGCCTGCTCATTATCCGCCTCAACATAAGCCGCCACTCGAGGTGAGTCATGACAGATGTCGCTGGGGAGGACTGCTTCTGCCCCGTAAACCATGAAGAAAGGTGTAAAACCTGTAGACCTGTTAGGAGTAGTGTTGATGCTCCATAACACGGAGGGCAACTCCTCCACCCAACAACCCGGCGTCCGTTGCAAAGGGACCAAAAGCCGGGGTTTGATGCCCTTCAGAATCTCCTGATTAGCTCTCTCAGCTTGGCCATTGGATTGAGGATGAGCTACCGCGGAAACATCAAGTCGGATATGCTCTCGTTGACAAAATTCTTCCATGGCGCCTTTGGAGAGATTGGTGCCATTGTCAGTGATAATGCTGTGCGGAAAGCCAAAGTGAAAGATCACCTTTTTCATAAACTGAACCGCCGTGGCTGCATCACACTTGCTAACGGGCTCCGCTTCAACCCACTTGGAAACTTGTCAACTGCCACCAAAAGGTGGGTCTTCTTATCCTTGGACCTTTTGAAAGGCCCAACCATATCAAGCCCCCAGACCGCAAAGGGCCAAGTAATTGGGATCATCCTCAGCTCTTGAGCCGGTACATGAGCCCGTCGCGAGAACCTTTGGCAACCATCACACTTACTGACCAAGTCCTCTGCATCCGCATGAGCCGTCAACCAATAAAAACCATGCCAAAAAGCCTTGGCCACAAGAGACTTTGAGCTGGCGTGATGGCCACAATCCCCTTCATGGATCTCACGCAAGATTTCCTGACCTTCCTCACGGGCAACACAACGCTGAAACGCTCCCGTAACACTGCGGTGATGCAATTCCCCATTGATAACAATCATTGACTTAGCCCGCCGGGTTATTTGCCTGGCCAAAGTTTCATCCTCAGGCAACTCACCCCGGGTCATGTAAGCCAGATATGGCATTGTCCAGTCTGGTATGATATGGAGAGCCGCCACCAGTCGTGCCTCCGGGTCAGGGACGGCCAAGTCTTCCTCTGTAGGCAACTTAACAGAAGGGCTATACAGGACGTCCAGGAAAGTGTTAGGCGGCACCGGTTTTCGCTGAGAGCCCAGCCGGCTTAAAGCATCCGCCGCCTCGTTCTTCCTGCGGTCGATGTGTTCCACTTGGTAACCCTGAAAATGCCCAGCAATGGCATCAACCTCGCGGCGATAAGCCGCCATAAGAGGGTCCTTGGAATCCCACTTTCCTGATACTTGTTGAGCCACCAAGTTTGAGTCGCCGAAACACCTTACCCGGCTTAAGCTCATTTCTTTAGCCATCCGAAGACCATGGAGCAAGGCCTCGTACTCAGCCGCGTTGTTAGTGCAAGGAAGCAGCAACTGTAGCACATAATGGAACTTGTCACCTTTAGGGGAAGCCAACACGACTCATGCCCCCGAGCCCTCCAACTGCCTGGACCCATCAAAGTAAATAGTCCAATATGTGTTATCCGGCTTCTGCTCGGGCACCTGTGACTCTGTCCAATCATTGATGAAATCCACCAAGGCCTGAGATTTAACAGCAGTGCGTGGCACGTATTTGAGACCATGAGGTCCAAGTTCTATAGCCCACTTAGCAATTCTCCCTGTGGCCTCTCTGTTTTGAATGATATCACCAAGAGGGGCAGAACTGACGACAGTGATGGGATGACCCTGAAAATAATGCTTAAGTTTCTGGCTCGCCATGAATACACCATACACAAGCTTGTGCCAATGCGGGTACCGCTGCTTGGACTCAATGAGCACTTCGCTGACATAATAAACCGGCCGCTGAACCAGATGCTCCTTACCCTCCTCCTTGCGCTCCACCACAATAGCCACACTGACGGCTCGTGTGTTCGCCGCTACATATAATAATAAGGGCTCCTTATCAACCGGAGTAGCAAGGACTAGAGGCTCTGCCAGCTGCTTCTTCAAATCCTCAAAGGCAGTATTAGCTGCATCATTCCAGACAAAGTTATCAGTCTTTTTCATCAACTGATATAATGGCATGGCCTTCTCACCCAGACGGCTTACAAACCGGCTTAATGCAGCGATGCGACCCGCCAAGCGCTGAACGTCATTTATACATGCCGGCTTAGCCAGGGAGGTGATGGCCTTGATCTTCTCTGGGTTAGCTTCAATGCCTCTGTCAGAAACCAAAAAAACCCCAAGAGTTTGCTTGCAGGAACACCAAAGACACACTTGGCCGGGTTAAGCATCATCTTGTAGACCCGGAGATTATCAAAGGTTTCTCTCAAATCATCTATCAGGGTTTCCTCCTTTATGGACTTAACCACAATATCGTCCACATAGGCGTGAACATTGCGCCCAATCTGTTTATGAAGACAGTTCTGCACGCAACGCTGATAAGTCGCCTGTGCACACTTGAGTCCAAAGGGCATGGACACATAGCAGAAGGCTCCAAAGGGAGTGATGAACGCCGTCTTCTCCTGGTCCTTAACCGCCATTTTAATATGATGATATCCGGAATAAGCGTCCAGAAAACTTAAACGCGCACAACCGGCCGTAGCATCAATAATTTGATCAATACGGGGAAGGGCAAAAGGATCAGCCGGACACGCTTTGTTCAAGTCCGTGTAGTCTACACACATCCGCCAAGTGCCGTTCTTCTTGAGTACGAGCACCGGGTTAGCTAACCACTCTGGGTGGAGGAC
Source organism: Triticum aestivum (assembly GCF_018294505.1). NCBI lineage: Eukaryota > Viridiplantae > Streptophyta > Magnoliopsida > Poales > Poaceae > Triticum > Triticum aestivum. The sequence continues at coordinate 404,391,168 of NC_057811.1, read as the reverse complement.
TTCAACAATAAACCCGGCCGCCAAGAGCCGGGCCACCTCTTCACCAATGGCTTTCCGCCTCTCTTCATTAAACCGCCGAAGGATCTGTCTGACCGGCTTAAATTTCGGATCAACATTGAGAGTGTGCTCAGCGAGTTCCCGAGGTACACCTGGCATGTCAGAAGGTTTCCATGCGAAGATGTCCCTATTCTCACGGATGAACTCGATGAGCGCGCCTTAATATTTCGGATCCAGATTTGCACTGATGCTAAACTGCTGAGATGAATCTCCTGGGACAAAATCAACGAGCTTAGTTTCATCAGCCGACTTAAATTTCATCGCCGGCTCATTTTCCGTAGTCGGATTTTTCAGAGAGGTCATATCTGTTGGGTCAACATTGTCTTTGTAAAACTTCAACTCCTCCGTTGCACAAACAGATTCTGCATAAGCTGCATCGCCTTCCTCACATTCCAAGGCCACCTTCCAGCTGCCGTGAACCGTAATGGTCCCATTGTGACCTGGCATCTTGAGTTGTAAGTACACATAACACGGCTATGCCATGAACTTGGCGTAAGCCGGCCGTCCAAATATAGCATGGTACGGGCTTCTTATCTTGACCACCTCAAAGGTCAATTTCTCCACCCTGTAGTTGTTCTCATCTCCAAAGGCCACTTCCAATTCAATCTTGCCGACTGGATAAGCCGACTTACCAGGTACTACACCGTGGAAAATAGTGTTGGACTGGCTGAGGTTTTTATCAATCAACCCCATACGACGGAAAGTCTCATAATAGAGGATGTTGATGCTGCTGCCTCCATCCATGAGCAACTTAGTGAACTTATATCCTCCCACCTGAGGAGCCACCACTAAGGCCAAGTGACCCGGATTATCCACCCGGGGAGGGTGATCCTCCCTACTCCACACTATGGGTTGTTCAGACCACCGCAAGTAGCGTGGAACCGCCAGCTCAACGGCATTTACTGCCCTCTTATGAAGCTTCTGATCTCGTTTACACAGACTGGTGGTAAACACATGATACTGTCCACCGCTAAGCTGTTTTGGATTGGTCTGATAACCTCCCTGCTACTGCTGATGACCCTGGCTAGACTGCTGATTAAAGCCCCCTTGACCGTTCTGAGGATTAGAATTTGAGCCGCCGCCCGGGCCATGAAAACCGCCGGCGCCTGAGCCGCCGCCCGGGCCATTGTAGTTCTTAAAGGCCTTCATGATTGCACAATCCTTCCATAGATGAGTCGCTGGCTTCTCTCTAGAGCCATGCCTTGGACAAGGCTCATTCAACAGCTGCTCCAGTGTCGGTCCTGACCCGCCGCCTCGGGGAGGGGGCCTCCCCTTGCATCGCTGGTTATTGCCTTGTGCGCTGGCGTTGGCTACAAACTCTAGGCTGCCATCTGCCTTGCGCTTGCCTCCTCCTTGGTTCCCCGGGTTATGCTGAGGACCCTTGCCATTGCCATTCTTCTTTCCCTTCCCTGTCCTTTCATCATCTGAAGGGGGATCCTTGGTACCATCAGAATCGGCGTACTTGACAAGAGCCGCCATTAGTGTACCCATGTCACTGCAGTCGCGCTTAAGCCGCCCGAGTTTCATCTTTAGGGGCACAAAACGACAATTCTACTCCAGCATTAAAACTGCTGAGCCGGCATCCATTTTGTCTGACGAGTGTATGATCTCTTTAACCCGGCGAACCCAATGTGTCGTAGACTCACCCTCCTGCTGCTTACAGTTAGTCAAATCCACAATTGACATAGACTGCCTCAGCCCATGACCCGATGGAATTTGGTGGTAGCCCTTTTAACCAAGTGCGGGCAGTCCCATCCAACATCATGGTGAAGTACTTGGCCATTGCCGCCTCACTGACCTCCAGTAGCACCATGGCCATCTCATAACTCTCGATCCAGGCTGCGGGTTGTAAGTCAGCCGTGTAGTTGGGCACCTTCCTAGGGCCTTTGAAGTCCTTGGGTAAACGTTCATTGCGGATAGCCGGCACTAAACAGGGGACACCTCCCGTCCTGGTAGGGATACCCACGTCAACGGAAGTCGTCGGATAAGCCGGGGGGGTCTGGTAAGCCGTCAATTGAGGCACCTGCTCCGCCTCTTGCCGCGCTCTGTCTTGGTCCGCTGCGTGACAGGCTCCGTTATAAGCCAGGCCATGGCCAGGGGGCGGGTCATGGCGTTGGACGTTGCTTGAGCCGGTCGCTGAGACCATGTGCCTGCTGTAACTCGGGCTCCTGCCCGGACGAGGGGTCGAGTGGATCCTATCCCGGCTGTAGGAGTACGCCTCTTGCTGCGCCAGTGCCGTCTGAAGGAGTTCCCTGACCCGCCGGGTTTCAATAGCCGTCGGAGAGTCGCCGTCAACTGGGAGAGCCGCCAGCCGTGCTGCCGCAGCAACCATGTTCTCCAGCGGGTTATTATAATGACCCGGGGGTGTTGGCACATACTAAGGTGGGGCAGGGAGCACCTGGGGAGGCCCCATCACTCGTGGCTGAATAGGGGGCCCAGACCCGGGCGCTATGACCCCTGGCGGGTTACTAGACCCTGCACCTGGCGTGCTGAAGAGGTTGCGTGGATCGTAAACCGGCGGGAGCCGAGATTGGGTCTTTTGATGCCTCCTTCTCATGACCTCATTGGACGCATTCTGATCCATCGTGAGTTGGAAAGACTACGCCTGGATCAACTAAGTTTGGGCATCGAGAGCCGCCCTCTCTGTAGCCATCCTGATCCCTTCCGCTGCGAGGTCCTCCTTAGCTTTCACTAGATCCAATTTTAACTGTGCCACCTCCGCATCATGCTGAGCTTGATCCGCCGGGTCAACCGTGGCGGTTAACAGGGCCGTCATCTTGTCCGTGAGATCCATCAGTACCTGAGCCGGAGAAGGCACCGGGTTTCCTACTCCAGCCGCGGGGTTCTGAACAGGCTGTGCACCGGCCATAAAGATTCCCACCCGGCTTGGTGGCTCAAATAGGTCCGGAATGCTGTCACCATCGGAACAACCCATGAGCCTGCCATCTTGAAGTTGATACAACGAGTTTGACTCATCGGTGGCCGACTCGCCGTCAGAGCCGGCGGCCGTCTCATCACCAGATCCAGATCGATCAGAGAGTCCTCCGTGGATACACCCCACAAAAGCATGCTTTACGGCAGGCCGGGCCCGGGCGGGTCGTGCGCGCTGAGCCACCTCGATGAGATCGGTGCAGAGATCCGGCTCAGGGCCCGGCTCACCAATCTTGCCGATGAAAACATGAATTCCACTGAAGGGGACCTGGTACCCGTACTCAATTGAGCCGGCGTCGGGGCCCCAGTCTGCATCGTCGATGTAAAGCTTGCCGCGACGACTCTTGGTCATCCGGCCCACAGCGTATCCCTTGAGCCCTTCGAAGCTGCCCTTCAAGAACTCAAATCCACCGTGCGCCTGCCCCACGGTGGGCGCCAACTGTCGTGGAATTGTCACGGCAGATGTCCTCAAGCTAGGACAATGTCATGGAGCCATCGCTACTAGGAAGCTTGAAGGGGTTAAGTGGGACTAGGAATACAAGGGTTTATACTGGTTCGGCCCCTTACGGTGAAGGTAAAAGCCTACGTCCAGTTTGCAATGGTATTGATTAGGGTTTCGGTGACCAGGGAGCTTAACTGCTATGCCTGGCTTTCGTCGAGATTGTTCTCTCTCTAAAACCGCTGCCGGGTCGTCCCTTTATATAGGGATGCTGACGCCCAACAGCTCTCAGAGTCCCGGCCGGCTCATAAGAGTGTCCGGCTCGGACTCTCAACTATTCTTGCCTTACACTACAAGTTCTACCATAATAATGATTGTAACTACGGGCCTTAAGCCATATCCGGGTCTTAAGCCCATCTTCGGCCCACCGCCTTTAAGCTTGGCGTCGGGCTTCTGGCAATGACCATTGGAGTAACCCGTCCCCTCCTGGCGGGTGACTCTAAGGTCTATATCCTCAACAGAAGGGGAAACCCTTCTTTGATTAAAAAAACTACTACCTCCATTCTTGTTTACTAGTCCCCATCGTACTTTGGGTCAAAGTTTGTCCATGAATTTTACTTGTAAAATGTGAATGGAAAACAAGATTTTGTTATACCCAAACAAAAAAGGACTGGACGGAGTGATTGCTCTGACACGGACGCGACCTCTCATAGCGCAGGCATTGAACCGGCGCGCCGACCAAGAGGGCCGCACTCGCTGCAGGCCCGGCTGAGCACGCCTCCTCGCCGCTTGCAACCAGCTTAAGACTGCCCCGCCTACCTTCATTGAATTTGCGCGTGTGCCAGCAACACGTCCTTCTGCGAGCCGGCAAGCATTTTAGAACACAAAAAATGACTACAATATTAATTGAGTTTCTGGACTTTTAATGTGCATAATCTAAATATGAATTGCATGCACATGCTTCGGTGCACCAAAGTGGGTTGAAAAATCACACGTGTGTCCTTGGTTGAATTTCTAGGTCCCATGGAAGAAATGAGAATGAAATTCAAACATCTGGGCGTCATGACTCGGCCGAGAACATCGAGAAACTTTGATTTTAAATTCATGTAAATCCAAAACTCGCCTGGAAATCATGAAACTTGGCATGGTGTCATGTCTTGGCACTAACATGTTGTGGTAAAAAATTGGGCCGATTTGGAAGCTCGTGGTTCTAAGAGGGAACGTGCCACCTTTGAGTGTGAAACGATATACGCTGCCCCCCCCCTTGAGTTTCTTAACAAAGGCAACATAGAACTACATTAGTGCCCTGTTAAATTTTGGAATTATTCCGGGTTCGTTTGTCGTTTTTATACATTAATTGAGTTTCTGATCATTTAATGTGCATAAGTCAAATCTGAACTACAAGCACATGCTCTCGTGCACCAAAGTTGGTTGAAAAATCACATTTGTGTCCTCGGGTGAATTTCTAGGTCCCATGCAAGAAATGAGAATAAAATTAAAACATCTGGGCATCGTGGCTCGGCCGAGAACATTGAGAAACTTGGTTTTAAAATTCTTGTAAATCACGTCTGAAAATCATGAAACTTGGCATGGCTGTCATGTCATGGTACTACCATGTTGTGGTAAAAAAATTGGCCGAATAGGAACAGATTTTGGTATAAGCTTCTTGCAAACTGAAGCTTCTCTCAAGGAGGCCCGTGGTTCTGAGAGGGAACATGCCACCTTTGAGTGCGAAACGATATACGTTGTCCCCCTTGAGTTTATTTACAAAGGCAACATGGAACTACATGAGTGCCCTGTTAAATTTTGGAATTATTCCGGCTTCGTTTGGCCTTATTTACACATTAATTGAGTTTTTGGTCATTTAATGTGCATAATTCAAATTTGAACTACAAGCACATGCTCCCGTGCACCAAAGTTGGTTGAAAATCACATTTGTGCCCTCAGGTGAATTTCTACTCCCTCCTTCCATCTATATAGGTCCTAATGCGTTTTTCGAGGCTAACTTTGACCAAACATTAGAGCAATAATATATGGCATGCAACTTACACAAAGCATACCTTCAAATTTGTATGTCAAAGGAGCTTCCAATAATATAATTTTCATAGTATACATCTCACGTGCTATTAATCTTGTCAATAGTCAAAGGTTGTCTTGAAAAACACATTAGGCCCTATATAGATGGAAGGAGGGAGTAGGTCCCATGCAAAAAATGAGAATAAAATTCAAACATCTGGGCATCGTGGCTCGGTCAACAACATTGAGAAACTTGGTTTTAAAATCATGAAACTTGGCATGGTGTCATGTCATGGTAGTACCATGCCGTGGTAAAAAAATTGGCCGAATAGGAACAAATTTTGGCATAAGCTTCTTGCAAATCGGGGCTTCTCTCAAGAAGGCTCGTGGTTCTGGGAGGGAACGTGTCACCTTTGTGTGCATAATTCAAATTTGAAATACAAGCACATGTTCCAGTGCACCAAAGTTGGTTGAAAAATCACATGTGTGTCCTCGGGTAAATTTCTAGGTTCCATGCAAGAAATGGGAATGAAATTCAAAATTCTGGGCGTCGTGGCTGGGTTGGAAACATTGAGAAACTTAGTTTTTTAATTCCTGTAAATCCAAAACACGCATGAAAATAATGAAACTTGGCTTGGTGCCATGACATGGCACCAACATGCTGTGGTAAATTTGCAGTCCGATTTGCGAAGGCGCACACATTAACAATCAACAAAGTCATTTTGGAACAAGTGCTGTCACGTTACAATCGGAAACACAAGTATTATTGAAACCGTGGGTGTTCTACTTACTAGTACCATTTACGTGCCGCCACGCGTCCCCATTTTTTATTAGCTAGGAGGCGCCGTGCAGGGTAGCTATTTGAGTACGAGAGGCGTGCGATCAGACCCCTGCGCGTGCTTATCGGGAGGAGAGCCCTTTGACCTCCATCTGTCGTCCACCTCTCTCCCAAGGTCTCCATTAATGGCGCCCGAGCCTCTGTTTAATGGACTGGCTATGTCTCACTCGACTGAGATTTAAGAGAGAAAAAAGAAAATCTGAAAGCACGGATCTTGATGTAAGATCCGACGGACCTATATTGCATCTACTGCGACTTATAGCAAGACTGATGAATATATCAGGACGATTAAAAAATTTTTTGATCAAAGAAGGGCTTGCCCCTTCCTATTTTCATTACTGAAACCCACCACAATTCACAAGAAGTTCAGCACAACTCGTTGAGAAACCACAATTCAAGGGGCGGAGGCACAAGGGGCAGTGGAGCACGGTGAGGTCCATCGAGACCTTAGAGAGCTCCATCGTCGGGTCCTGTTCGGTCTGCATGATCTCGCCCTCCTCGTGCACAACCATCTCTCGACTTGGGCCGGGGTATTACAAAGCTTTACCGTCACATATTTTATACTACTTCAAGGTGCATTAAATCAACACATGCAAGTATCAAAAGGAGAGTCACGGCATGCATGCATGCATGCGTTGTAATTAATGCATCGGTAAACGCAAATTATTGAAATATATCAAGTGAAGTGCTTTGATGTGTCGCGTCAACTCGTACATCAACGAGAAGTTTGATTATCCTCTCCCTCGCGGACTTAACTGCACCTGCCTTTGGCTGTATGACAGGTTGGCCACACACCTGTCGGGCCCACCTATCATACACGCAAAGGTATGAGCGTCCCTCCCTCGCCCATGAGCGTGGTGGCTGGCAAGACTAGGAGAAGCTTTCGCTACACGCTCTCCCTCCCGCACGCGGTGGACATGTAGCAGTTCAATCGGTGTCAGATGGCCAGAAGCGTACTATAGTACTCCTCCAGTGCAGTAGTACTCCATCATTGTTCGACTTCCCGAAGAGGCGAAGAGCCAAGCGCAGCCCGGACGCTTGTGTGGCAGTTTCATGTGTAGAGTAGTCTAGGATAGCGTGTACCGTGCCTGTAAGCTTAAAATCGTTGGGGTCGGCTCCATGCTATGTGGTCGTCTCGAAGTTTTTAAAAAAATAGTCTTCTGGCCCTACCTGACACCCTGGTGATTGTAGTTTGCACGCTCATCTGGTCAAGACAGGAATATATATTTTAATTTATTTTTTTCGAAAAGGGGGGACTCCCCGGCCTCTGCATCAAAACGATGCATATGGCCACATATATTTTAATTTTTGGTGGGTAAATGTTAGAGGTTGCAGCAAATATATTGTACACTGCGGGTCTTTCAGCCAAGTTTAGAGGCAAGCATGTGGGGCCAGTGCTATGATGTGTCGCGTCAACTTGTACAACGAGGAGAAGCTTGATTTTACTACACGCCTTCTCCCTCACCCATGCGCGCGGTTGCTCGCAAACGAGGACAGGCTTTTGCTTAGTAGTACTTCTACAACAAGCTATTCGTCCCGCTCGCGGTGGACGGACATGCAGCAATGGATTCGACACTATAGAAGCAGTAGTAGTAACATCATTGTTCGTCTTCTCGAAGAGGCGAAGAGCCAAGCGCAAACCGAACGTTGCAGTTGCGAACATTGGAGCACGCATATAGCCAGGCTCTTGCATGAGACAAAATTGCTATGTGAGCCCACTATTGTACTAGTACGTACAACTACTTGCTAGTATAGCCCTGTAAACCAGAAAGGAGTATTTGCCCTTCCAGAGATTTCAACAAGTGACTAGACTACACCGAGACGGAGTACAGATGGAGCAAAATGAGTGAATCTGCACCGTAAATAAATACGTACTAGTTATATCGTTTTCCTCTCCGAGGTGCACAATATTGAGTATACTGACTAGTCTCTTTTTGACACGCATTTACGTTTTTTCACACAGTACAGACGCAAGCGCTCATATACACGCGCATACACTCACCCCTATGAACGCACACACGCACGGCACTATCATCTTGAAATTTACGAAGTCACCATAGGCACCTCGTCGTCGACAATGTAGGAAAATTATGAGGGGGGTCTCTCCAACAATGTTCCTTGGCTCGCACCTAGCATCACGGTGGTCGAACTTGGAGTCATTCATCTGGTACACGTGGCATCTTAGATCTGGACACAAGGTGATGCGACCTCTCACTTCCTCCGCCATTTGAAGCGGCGCGCCGGTGCAGGGCTAGCATACTCCAATATTAGGTTGGCTCTATGTGATGTGGCAACTTCATATACTAACCGAATGCTGGCTATACTCCCTCTGTAAATAAATACATGGTGTATTGCTTTATTCCTATCGGCGAGGTAACTTAATGTCTTTTTGCTACTTAATAGGATTACATGCAATGAACTAACCACCGCATGTGATGTTTGGTAGTCTCAAGTCATTGAAAGCATGCACGGGCACGGAGGGGGACGCAGCTTCATTGACTTACTGCACCTGCCTTTGGGTGTATGACACGTGGGTCCAACAGGTGGCTGGCCAACCTGTCATACAGCCAAAGGCAGGTGCAGTAGAGGGGCGAGGAGTAGATGGCCAACACGCACGTGAATTCAACACAGTCTGCACTTCTCATATAAAGGCTCCCACCAGTCCAATCTACAAAATCCTACGCACCTACGCACCTAAGGGCAAGAGTGATCACTCCAATTGCAAGATCAGTTGACTAGAAGCTAGACCCATGGAGGCGATGAGCGTGAGCATCAGCCGGCTGTGCCAGATGGTCCACGAAGCCGGCCTGCATCCTGGCACCGAGGAATGTCTCCAGGTAGTGCTTGAGGCCGCCAGAGCGAGGGGCCGCTTGGACGACAACTTCGTCTCCTTGTTCGACGAGGTCCTCGTCGGCTTCCTCGACAAGTTCACCGTCGTCAAGAAGCTCGCGGACGACCTTGATGTACGCCTCCAGCCCACGCGCCCAGGCTCTGCGATGCCTGCCACCCTCAACAGCCTCTATGGTGACAACCTCTTCGACGCACTGGTGGCCCTGCGACTGCCCGCCGTCGCGCCGGAGAATGTCCACCTCGAGGTCGCGCTCGCCGCGCAGCGCCTGGCGCAGCAAGACACCATCGACATAATCACCCACGTCTACGCGCAAATCGTCCACAAGGACTACTACATGCAAGAGGAGGACGATAGGACGTTGGCCTTCTTGGACCGCAGGGCAACCATGGACGGCATTGTTTAGAAGCACGTTGAGCTTGCCGCCAACGCCGCTGCTCCTCACACGTCGGTTGGTGACCCGGTGCACTAGGGCGTGAGGATGTCGTTGATGGATCCGTATGTATCTTTATCTTTCCGTCAAATCCATGTAGTAGTATATGGTACTACTAGTAATTATCTTACCTTTCCCATCAACTTCATAATTTTCCTATGTACTCCATGCATGAACCGTGCCAGAACCAAACTTCTCATTACTCTAGGGAAAATCGTTATTTCTATCTATCGGTCGCCCCATGGAGCAGAACCAAATTTTACAAGTTACAAGTTCAAAAGGAAAAGCCTGCCGTGTTCGCGTTGCACCCCCACACGGTTTGTCCGGCACGCCGCTCAAGGGGGAATGTGTGCTGTGTTGCATTTTCCCTTACAAGTGGGACCGCAGTTGAGCAAACCGACTATCGGCAAACCCCCACCCCGCCCACCACGCGATGGCTGAGAAAACAGGAGGAAGAAGAGATGGTTGTAGCTAGCACGGACTCCAAGAAAATTGGTGTCGGATGGGACTCGTGTGGGTGGCGTGTGCCGTACTGCTAGACATGAATGCTAGTTATGGCCCATGCCAGCCCACTATATCGAGGTGCTGGTTACTCCACTATATTTGGTACGTAGAAAAAATTTCCTGGAGTCTGTGCTCGGCCCTCCTCTATCTCACTTCTCAGCCAGCCAGCAGACGCGCGGAGCCCATCGTCTGTTTGCTCATATGCGGTCCCACATGTCAGTGCAAACGCAAGAGGACCCACTGAACCTGCACATCTTTCACCTCGACGTGCTGGTGATGAAAAACAAATCCAATAAAGATCTTCGGTGGCCGCTTTTGGAGTTACTCAAGAGTAGTAAGATTCTATTTACATTTTAACCCAAGATGCACATCACGTGGCTTCACCTACCACTCTATTTTCTTGCATGACATGACCTGGATGCTAGATGTCCCACATGTCGGCAAAAGGAGGAAGAACTCGACCAAATCTTCGGTTGTGCTCTCAGATTAGACTAGTTGTGCTAACTTAAAATTTTATTGTGTAGAATGGATGCAAGTTTTGGTATTGGGAAGAAGAGTACAATGATATATTGATAGAGCACATTTAGTAGATGTTCTAGCACTTTTAGCTAGCATAGAGGCTAGAGATGAGACTAGTGCACTTGTTGATAGAATAGAGGCTAGACACGTCTACTTCTTTACACTCAAAGAAGAAAGAAGCACGCAAGATCGAGCCTCCGCAGATCAACAATGAATGCATTGAGAAGGCACTAATCCAACTTACAGGAGGAGTTATGGAAGTTGGATATCTTCTAAAATGTATTCTTGTGGTTCTTGTTTTCTTTGGTCTTCTTTTCTAGTCAAAATTTTGGTGATGTATTTCCATGTACCAAAAAATCAATGATGAAAAAAAGATATGTGTTTGCAAAGAAAAATGTGCGGCCGGGATGCGGTCGCGCGTTCGGCGCACGACCACCGCATCCGAGAAATGGCCCGGACACGAACCCATTGCCCTACCCAAACGGACAGAATCCGGGCAAAACAGAGGTCCGTTTAGGGTCGTGCGTTGGTGTTGGCCTTACAAGTGGGACCGCGGTTGAGGAAACCGACTATCGGCAAACCCCCACCTCGCCCGCCGCGCGATGGCTGAGTTAGAGAAACGACTAGGTTGAAGAGATTGTTGTAGCACGGACTCCAAGAAATATGGTGTCAGATGGAAGTCGTGCTGGTGGTGTGTGCCGTACTCCTGGACGTGAATGCTTGTTCTGGCTCATGCCACCCTACTACTCCTAGTACTACTTATAGTAGTAGTATTGAGGATTCGAGGTGTTGGTTACGTACAGCGAACACATTAACATATGGCCCACCTCACACTGTGGCCAAATTTCCTGGAGTCTGTGCTAGGTTAAAAAGTGTTCTTTGTGAGGATGGGTGGCTGGTCTCAAGTTTAAAAATTGTTGTATTACGTACGTAGACGTAGAGATAGTGCAGCATGTGAAGCTAGTACAAATAGTGTACTATTGTTGATTGGCCTCATCTGATAACCTGTTGCAATGCACGTACAATTATGTATTCGGAAAATATTTTTTGCCTCGTCGCAGCACCCACTCAGAGAAGCGACTCGATAGCCATTCATAAATTTAGTAAGTTTATCACAGGCATATCATTTTATTACATAGAACAGGTCATCAACCCACAACAACAACAACAAGGATAGATTATAAATACTAAAGTTTTAATCACACAACAAATAACAAGCAATGAAATGAACTTCAACTCAACCAATCCTCGGCATTGGAAACACTTGCTTTGAACCACAAGTGATTCTCTGGGAAGGGCCAGCTATTGTAATCTCGAGGCCAACGCAGGACTGATCATCTAGGCTGAAGCGGCCTACTATATCACGACCAGGGTAGGTAACCACCGAAATGTCCGACGTATAGATACAGTTGCTTCTCATTAATGGTAGTAACGTTGTGTCAACAGCAGCTGGATCGACTTTCACCATCATTGGATAGTTTTGTCCAAGGAAGAGCGAGTTTACTCCAAGAGCGAGTTTACTCCAAGAGTACTAATAAATAACTTTGATGTGTCCCGTCAACTCGCAGAACGATGAGAAGCTTGCTTACTACGCCTTCTCCCTCGCCAACGCGTGCGCGGTGGCTCGCAGCACGAGGAGAAACTTTTGCTTACAAGCGGTGGACGTGCAGCAGTTCATTTGGTGTCAGATTGCCAGAAGTACTAATGTAGTACCATCATTATTGTTTGACTTCCGGAAGAGGAGAAGAGCCAAGCGCAAGGTCACCTACTAACCTAGTACAGTACTACTATAGCCAAAGCTGGTCCACCATTTTAGAGCATGGTTAATAAATATAGGCGGCTCTTGCAGCGGCACATCATTTAGAGCAAGTACTCTCTTCGTAGGAACAAAGGAAGTGAAACAAAAGTTGGAGTGGATGCTAGATTGCCAATTAAAAGATGATTACATAGGAAAAAAATCCTATAGCATTCTATCCTATGAATCAAACGACCAATGTAGGAAAATTATGAGGGGGGTCTCTCCAACAGTGTTCCTGGGCTCGCACCTAACATCACGGTGGTCGAACTTGGAGTCATTCATCTGGTACACGTGGCATCTCAGATCTGGACACAAGGTGACGCGACCTCTCACTTCCTCCGCCATTTGAAGCGGCGCGCCGGTGGAGGGCTAGCATACTCCAATATTAGGTTGGCTCTATGTGATGTGGCAACTTCATATACTAACCGGATGCTGGATATACTACTACGGTACTCACACTCCAAGAAGTGACTCGAAAACCATTCATAAATTGAGTCTATGATATGCATTCGCAACTGAAATGTACCATTCATTAAATACAACAAGTCATCAACACACAACGACAACGAGGATACATGTTGGATTATAGATTATTTCCAACAAAACATTTTAGCAAATACTAAAGTTTTCATCACACAACAAATAACAAGCAATGAAATGAACTTCAACTCAACCAATCCTCGGCGTTGGAAACGCTTGCTTTGAACCATAGGTGCTCTGGGAAGGGCCAGCTATTGTCAATATCGAGAGCAACGCAGGACTGATCATCCAGGCTGAAGCGGCATATATCAGGACCAGGGTAGGGAACCACCGAAATGTCCGAGGTATAGATACAGTTGCTTCTCATAAATGGTAGTAACGTTGTGTCAACAGCAGCTAGATCGCCTTTAACCATCATTGGATAGTTTGGTCCAAGGAAGAGCGAGTTTGTTCCAAGATTATCAATACTGAACCACGGAGAAGGTGTTTGCGCTAGCACACTAGTATCCGTCCTGAATACTCCCTCCGTTCGGAATTACTTGTCTCGAAAATGGATGTATCTAGAACTAAAATACGTCTAGATACATCCATTTCTGCGACAAGTAATTCCGAACGGAGGGAGTACCATGCAATGGGTGTTGGAATAGGTCAGGAGAGGGCGACCATGGGAGACAACACCTGCTTCCTCAGTAGTAACAGTCTGAGTGCATTGTATACAGACAAGAAGAGGTGATCCATCGGAATTAGTTGCCAGGCGCCGCTGAGTATATAAGTTCTGCTCCTCCTCATGCTCGTGATCATCACCGTCGTCATCTCCCCCTTGCTTATAAAATTTTTCAAGTATAGGTGGTGGAATGTTCACAGGACCTTGGAAACACAAGCAGAAGGTTAATTAGTAAAGGGAAACTTGCTAACCCGCATGCATGTGGATGAAACAATTATAATTACGGTGGAAGACAAACGTACCGAACCTACGAGGATCCCATGCAAAAACAGTGCCAAGAGTGGTGGCAGCAAACACAAGATCCTCGTATTCAATTGCATCACAGTACATATCTGTGTATAGAAATTGATTTTTGAGCAATATCCATCCAGTCGAACCATGAAGGACGGCAACAAGCTTGTCGAAGATAGCAACAAATTGATAGTTCTTGTAATTCCAAGAGCGGTTGGGAACTCAACAAATTGCTATCTTCAGTAGACGACAGTCACCATGATCGTATTTAAACGTACGTAGATCATCTGTGTGCTCAACCTCAGGGCACTCGGAGATTTTTGGAAGTGGAATCCGCTGACGAGTGTACACATTCACAAGTTCCCACTCGCAATTGTACCCAATATAAACAACCCAATCTCCATTTGTGCCAGCCAAGGACTTACCCTTAAGCGATGGCATCTTGACATCACACGTATCATTATCAAGCGTCATCAACTTGCACAAGGCGAGGCCTCCGTCGTCCGCGCCCATGCGAACAGGCTTATAGCGAAGAAGATAAGGGAGATCAAACCGCTACTGGACCCTTGGGTTCCTTGTAATGATGTTATTAGTTGAGTCGAGAATGGGCTTGAACGAACCTGCCATGCTAGCCGAGGTGATGACGTCGCACCGATCAATGAGTTCCCCCACCATGTCATCTTTCAGATCGGGGCAAGAATAATGGGGTCATTTCCGGCTTGTTCCCTCCATGGAGAAGATGATCGAACAATGGCAAAAGGAAGGGTGAAGGCAAATGGAGGAGGGAGGAAGAGCGTGCGATAGCAGTTCCAAATCGAGAGGGAAAGGCAAAGAGTCGGTGGACGGTTGCCAGTTTGCCACGGTACACGAAGAGGCGCCCCGGCCTACATGTCCTTTCGGAAATTGTACAAAAGGACTCGTCGTCGTCTCACTGACATGTTGGAACGGGACCACATGTCAACGAAACATCGTGTGTAATTTCTCGTGCAAAATGCGATCAGGCCGCGTTGGCCCGAGGTGCCGCATTATTTCTCGACTTTATTTTTTTAATGGTGTGCCGTTCAGTTTTGAAGCACGACTAACTAGTACTGTTTGCAGAGAAAATATAAACTACTCTACCACTACTCCACCTCTAGTACTAGTAGTATAAAAAAGATATATAGGCTGGAGCTTCAGAGCTTTCTTGCTAAGGGCTGCCCACTTGCTTCTCACACTATCACCCTCTCTCCAGATCTAAAAAAGAAGGCCTCTCTCTCCCTCCTCACCGGTGGTCACAGATCCCCCGGGGAAGAAAAGGACGTGCAGTGTTGACGCACTCGTCGTCGGCGAGCGAGGTCATGCACTGACGACAAGGCCGTCCTCTCAGACCTAGAGCCCGCGCGGGATGGCTCCCTCCCCAAGCTCGTTGTCGTAGTGCGTGTGGAGGACGATGACCACGAGCGAAGCCACTTCCCGCCGACCCTCAGGTATGCTACCTCTTTCGAACCATACCCTTGTTCTATTGCCCCATCTGCCATGTCGCTGCATGTGGATCTTTTTCCACTCCACCATCTTCCCAATTTGCTATCCTCTGCTCTGCTGGTCACGCAGACGAAAACCTTAATTTGCACTATTAAAGGAAACCCTACTTCATGCAGACTAATCCATGTATGGGTTGAATAAGGAAAGGAAGGGAGACTGTACTGTCCAAGAGAGTAGGCATCGAACCCGCATCTAGATTGAGAAGGGGAAAATCAGTAGCTAAGGAACGAGTCTCGTGTCTCTTGGTTGAAGAAGGGTAGAAAGGCATGACAACGCAATAGAGAATGACCAGGTCGATCGGTTTGTTGTCCTCACATAGGAAAAAGGTGGCTAAACATAGCAAAAATGGGACGTAATCCACATATGCTGCCTGGATATTTGTTGCTCTGGGCAACCATACCTCCCTCACCACTCTATGCGTCCGTGGAGGTACATCGTACTGGTGCGCCCACTGTCCGAATGGGCCTCGCATGATCTTAGTCTAACTTTTTTGCTGTTAGTACAACGCCAGCAGTCAAGTCAAGCAATGCTACTGCTAAAGTGATGCCACATTTAACTAATGCCGCACTCAGTCTAATGCCACCGATAAATTTAAGCAATGCCATTTAATGTCACTGGATTATTTCAGGGTTAGCTGTTGATTGTGGATGTATTAAAGATTTTTCAACTAAGGCATTCTAATGATGTTGCACAGCCAGTATACCAACGATGAAACTTGTTACTACCTTCAGATTTTTGCACTGTTAATGCTTATAGATTACATACCTCACTTTCATGAGATAAGTTAATTTTTTTGTACAGTGTCACCAAAATGCCAAGGTGTTGATGTCATTTTATTTTGGTTAAAATGCACAAAAAATTATGAAGACAAGAGGAAAGGTTAAGAGTGGGCACCTCCTCCTCCGGCTATTCTCTTGATTCGTTCGATCAAGTTTTTATGTTTGATCGATTATCAAGATTGGGATAGCAATTTTTAAGGCCCCCCCGAGTTCGAAATGATATTTACCTTGGAGGTACATGGTTTGCAATTCTTTTATACTGTCATTAGTTAATAATGCTAGTTACCTTCAGACTTTTGTATTTGGCTTAATGCTCATGCACAGCTAGTATACCAATGCTGAAACGTGTTACCTTTACATTTTGTATTGTTAATTCTTATAGAAATCTTCCAGTGCTAGAGTTTATTGAAATCTGTTCAGTAAAACCATTGTACTGTACCCTGTAATAAAATAACTACTCTACTGTTACACTAGCCACTGGATTAGTGTATATTTGTAGTATTCGAAATTTCGAATGGTGTTGCATTAGCATATGGACATAAATAAAGGGTGGCAAGCTTTCCCAGATATGTGCTCAAGAAAACTACTACCTGTTTTTCTAAATACTAGTAGACGTTTGGGTACTTTAAACTGAACCGCAAAAACCTCTTATATTAAGGAACAGAGGGTGTAGAGTTCACTCAAATTTTCCCGGTAAAGCTAGTCACACCTTTGTTAAAATTAATGTTCATTATGTTATCGGAGGAGGTCTGTAAGTTTGTCTCTAATGACTGCGGACTACATACCTGACATCATGATGTAATGTTAAGTCATTTCCTTTTGTACAGTGTCACTGAATTGTCAAGGCGGTGATGGCATTTTATATTAGTTGAACTGCACAAAATATGCTTAAAAGAAGAGGAAAGGTCAGGAATCGATCATTCTTTCAGAAAGAACTATATATGCCTTTCTGACATCAGCCTCTGTTGCCTTATTTATTCCTTCAAAAAGGTGGTTAGAAACAGTCTTGCTACCTCTTCCCATTAAGAAATTGGAATGCTTATATTTGTGAGTCTATGCTTCAACTGGTGCCACTTTTATAGTAATCACACTTTCAATATCTATGCAAACAGGGATGCTCGAGTTTAGTGGAACTGTACAAAAAGTCCAACTGGTTCAACATTAGGAGCATGTTTTCTCCCAAACCTTTATATCCAATTGGTGGCACTATGAGCTGTTCATTAAGAACGTACATGGTTTGCTACTATCTTGCTACTCTTTTTGTACTGTCATTAGATAGTAATACTAGTGGTTTGCATGTGCATTTATTGGCAGGGTGGACCTACATTAGAGGTGCAGTACATGATTCAATGACTGGATGCTCAATTTCGGTTGTATCGATTTCACCTCTTCCATCACCGCGAACATGGATATCCTTGGTCTGATGAAGAATAGGCGCTATATTTCTGCTCTGAACAAGCAAATCAATTTAGTATGAAATTGTCCAGGGCAAAACATGACTGTATCAAATTGTCCAGTGCAAAACATGACAGATCTAAGCGGAAGAGACATGTTTAAACCGAAAATACAAGGTGGGTCTATGTTTACTAGCCGCTTGATATTTGTGCAGGCAGAGATGTCTGCCCGTTGCTATTTAGCGAACACACAAAGTGACCGCAATTTTGGTTGAACTGCACAAGAGAATAGTATAGTCACTGCATGTAGTGCCATTTGAAAATAGACACAGAAAGATTGGATAGTCACTTCATGGACTGCAGAAAAGTAGTATTGTACTATTTATTGGCCAACACTAGGTGATTCATTGCTTTGGTCTGATTATACAATGGGCATCATTTTGCCTAAGTTAAAGTTTGTATTCCGAAAATAGTCTCGCCGTGTGATCAAGAGAAGCCCAAATCATATTGCAGTGGATGTTCCTCCATCATGTGTGGTTCATTCCCATGGTTCCAGCTGTTGATGAAACCACTTACGTTTGCAAGAGGAATTGTAGACTTCACAAACAAAATTTGTCATTCAGTATGTACTGAATGTTGGCCAAGAGAAGCATCCATGTTAGTAGGAAGAACATATGTTTTTTCTAGATCTTTGCTTTTGGAGCTACATATTTGTATATGATCTGTGAATCATTGAGATGCATTAACATGTTGATCTTATGTATGGGAATCGTACTAGTTGGTTTTAGTTGTGGCTGATCTTTGCTTTTGGAGCTGCATATTTGTATATGATCTGTGAATCATTGAGATGCATTAACAGTTCCTTATATATGTTCGCTCAGTGTTTACAAGTTACCGATCGATCACTAGCTAGCCTACTAATGCGCTCCTGGCTGTTTTAGTTGCGACGCAAGATCCGAAGTGGCAGTTTTTTGAATAGAAATGCCTACCTCTGAAGAAACTGACAAGCTGCTCTGAAGAAAATGCCATGCGAATCTGAAGAAACTGCTAGCAAAAACATTCGCAAATGCCTTATCTCCCAGCTAAAGTTCATCAATTAATGCCCTCGGCTGCGACTCGTTGCATGCTGCTCCGCGTACTGGTGCGAGCGATTTTGAGTGCCCGCATGCAGCCAGCCGTAATTAACGCAGCTAACTGATGCGAAAAAAGATGCGCTTTAATTGTTGCGGGCCTTTTAATTCCGTGGAATCATTATTGACAAGAAGGGAGATGATTCAAGTGCACTCGTTTGACCGTAAGGCCGGCGTGCGACCCAGCACGGACGGGACAGGACGGCACAGTCAGAATTTCAGTTTCTCTAGTTTTCCACGGCAAGCTGGCGTGCTAAGCCATGCCTGCTTCATTATGCATTGAATTCCGATGACCGTCGCGCTACCTTCCGCTTATAAGTACTGTTTCTCGGCCTTCTATGGTGGCACCGTGACCCAACTCGCCCTATCCTCATAAGCCCCCACTGGCCCGACGTTGCTCGCCACTTATCCTCGCTCTCGCCACGTCCGCCATGCCTCCGCCCGTCCGCGATAGGCGTGGCCGGAGGCGGTCACCGCCGGAACTAGTGTTCGGTTTTTCACCAGAAGGCAGACGGAGGGAGGAGGCATTCTATCGGTCTTTAGATGGCAATGCGTAGATCGAGGACTTGTTGGAGCGCGACCGCCTGGCGGAGGAGCAGGAGTTGTTGGAGCGCGACCGCTTGGCGTATGAGCAGCGTATCGCCGATTTGCACCGCCAGCGAGACATGGAGCAGCAGCGCACCGACGCTCTGAGTCGCGAGCAGAGCGCTCGCACGTGGGCCAACTACATGGAGGCCGGCACCCGGCAAATAGCCCTGGAGGCTGTCGGGCACGCACGCGTTCGCGACGCCGATTTTTACTACCATCTCGTCAAGTGGGTTTCCCGATTAGAAGCCGAAGCTTTGGTGGACCACGCCGGCATGGAAAGGGCCAACTTGCGCGAGCAACGCGCCCTATCACACCTCTGGCAAGTCCGAGGCGAGGCGGAAGATGCCGGTGCCGGCGTTTAGCGTGTACCGCCGATGGCGGCCGGCATCGTCTAGTTAGCTAAGAGTAAGTTAGTACTTGTACGCTACTAGAGTATTAGTGGAAGTAGATAGTTAACTTGGCTATGATGGTTGTCAACGTGGAAGTTCAGTACTCTATGTGGATCAGACCTGTTACTTTGCTCTGAATGTTGAACTTTCCATTTGAACATATGGAATGGGCTGTTATTTTTTTAAATGGGTTGTATTTTTCCTCCACGGGTTTAGAGGCTGACTTGTGGGCCTACCAAGTTGACGCGTACACAACCAGGAGATGATTGTACGTGGAGAGGATGACAGCAGGGACCCGCCAAGGTCATGGCAGTACGCAAGCAAAGTGCCTCCTTATTTCAATCCAATAAAAAAATGGCTCCTCGTAATGGATTTCTGACATCTGGGTCCCATGCCATTGTCAACGTAGTCAATAAACGAGAGAGTTGCACAACGACCGGCTGACATCAGGGACCCAGCAGCTCGCCCAGTTATTTTTGTTTTGCGTTAATTTGATAAATGCCACTCCAAATCTGGTGTTTCTAAGAAATGCCATTG
The DNA here is from genome assembly GCF_018294505.1 of Triticum aestivum. Lineage (NCBI taxonomy): Eukaryota > Viridiplantae > Streptophyta > Magnoliopsida > Poales > Poaceae > Triticum > Triticum aestivum. Next base: position 404,371,012 of record NC_057811.1, on the reverse strand, counting down.
CAATTTCCAAACTTTGAAAAATGCCATTTCATGCCATCCCTAGTGGCATTTTTCGAAGTCTGGAGTGGCGTTTTTCAAAGTTTGCAAATTGCAGTGGCGTTTTCCAAAGTTTGCAAAAATTGCAGTGGCATTTTTCAAAGTTTGGAAATTGCAGTGGCATTTTTACGAATCGCCATATTTGTTGTGGCATTTATCTAATTTGTTTTTGAGATGGAAGCAGGGTGTCAACTGGGCTGTGCGGGGCACTCTGGCATGTCTAGACAGCCTTCTCTTTTATGTTACCACAGACCAGCCCAGTAGTTTTTTTTTGTTTCTGAAAATGGCTAGCCCGGTTTTTTTGTGATTTGCCAAGTAAGTCGCTTTGTCAGGCCTATTGGGCTGCAAATCTTTCAAGACAAGGAGAGCTTCATTCGGCTGGACGAGAAAATGGCCTATCAGTAATGAGAAATGGGCTGTACATTTTTAAAACACATCAAACCGGTAATTACTTTCAAATTTCTTTTTTTCATTTCAAGATTTTAAATTGCATTAATTTTTATGCGTGGACAATTTGTTGGATTTTATATTGATATACATTTATTTTTAAAATCAGTTTGAATGTGACTCGAAATTTCGGGATTAAAAACAGTTCGGACTGCACCGAAATATGCAACATTTCGTATATTTTTTTAACCGTGGCCACAATATGGGCTGTAATGCTACCAAAAAGAATATGGGCTCCAAAAAAAACCTTCAGAATTAGCAAATGGGCTGTAAATTATTAGAAATAATGGCAGATGGGTTGTATGCTGTTTTCCACAGATTTGAGGCTTTCCTAAAAAAAGGTTGACGCACAAGCAGTGACTGTTGGATGTCCATCCAACGGCCGTCGTGCTTCTTCAATCTCTGCTCTTCCTGCTCCAGCCGCTCAAACAAGCGCCGGCGGGACTGCCTGCTCCCTCCTCCCGCCGGCCAGCTGTGCTGCCACGCAGGCTTCACCGCCCCACCGTACTCCCATCGCTGGCCTAGCCATCCCTCTACTCACCCACACCTGTTGTTATTCTCCGGCGACGGCAGACGAACCAGTAAACCCTCGTATAGTCGTACTCCCCTCCGCGTGGGAAACAACTGCCGAGTCTTCCCTGCCTCCGTGTCGTTCCCTTCCTAGGCCTCACCGTCGTCCACCGCCCTGGTGCTCCCGGCGCGACCTGGTCAACGTGGTCAACGACCGACATGCATCTGAAGTGGACTGTATGTGGAGAGGCTGACAGCTGGGTCCACGGCCGCACGCAAGGAAATGCCTCCTTATTACGCGCAAAATAATGATTCCTCCACCTGACATCTGGGACCCACCGAAAGGGCCTCTGTATTTCGCGAAAAAAACGTTACCGTCCCTGACAGCTCGGACCCACCAGTTATATCTTTGCACGCAAGGAAGTGCGTTCTTATTACCCACAAAAAAAATGAATACTCCCCCTGCTAGCTGGGACCCAGTATAGTGGCAGGCTGACTAGTGGACCTACTAAGTTGACGGGGACGGAGGGCTTTGTCAACTTAGTCAATATGCACGATTCTAGCTCCAGTGACCGTATGATGTCCATCCAACGGCCGTAGTGCTTCTTCAACCTCTGGTCTTGTTGCTCCAGCCGCCCAAAGCAGCGCCGGTCGTGCCACATGCTCCTGCCTCCCGTGGCCGGCTGTGCTGCCGCGGAGAACTCACCACCCCCTACTATTCCCACCGCTGGCCAGGCCCTGCGGCTACGGGAGCCTCACACCGCAGCCGAACCAGTGAACCCTCGTACTCCTCTCCGCGCGGGCTTCCACTGCCGCGTCTTCCCCGGCTCTGCGTCATCCCATTCCTAGGCCTCGCTATCGTCCACCGCCCTGGTGCTCTCAGCGCGGCGTGGTCAACGTGGTCAAGGAACGGCTTCCATCAGACGTGGACTGTACATGGAGAGGCTGACAGTTGGGTCCACGTCCGCAGCAAGGAAGTGCCTCCTTATTACGCGGAAAATAATTATTCCTCCACCTGACAGCGGGGACCCACCGGACAGGCCACCGTATTTCACAAAAAAATGTTTCCCCCTGACTGCGGGGACCCACCAGCTACATCTTCGCACGTAAGGAAGTTCGTCCGGGAAAAAAAACGATTCGCCCCCCTGACTGCTGGGACCCACCAGCTAAATCTTCGCAGGCAAGGAAGTGCCTGACAGTCGGGACCCACCTGGTCGAAGCGTACGTAGCATTGTCATTCTGGTCGCGAACGTGTACGTACATACTGGTCGATGTAGAGGCGCGCACGTGTCGTAGTAGAGGCGCGCACGTAGCATGTACACGTACATATAGCGGCCAGTGTGCAAGAAAGAAAATACGGCCACGTACTACATACGGGCAGGGTCTCGAATGCCTACTCGCGCATACGTACGGCCAGGGCTCGTGTACATGGCTGGGTCGGAACAGAGAAACAGGGTCGTCGTCGTGTTCATGGGGAGCCAACCGGCTAGGTCGGAATGGAATGCGTCGTCGTGTTCATCGGGAGGGCTTGGACGGAACAGCCGATAGAAACGAGGCCTGGCGTACCGCAGAACGGAGGAAACGGCCTTGTGTTCGACCGGCCACGTTTGAAATGGGATCATGTTCATCGGGAGGGGTCTGGCGTACCGCAAAACGGAGGAAACGGACCTCCTACGGTCGAAACGGGGGTCCTATTGATCGGGAGGGGTGTGGCGTACCGCAAAACGGGACTCCACGGGACACTGTTCATCTCCACCGTCGACCCCCTCCAGCCTCCACGGGCTACTGTTCATCCACCGTCGACCTCCTCCTGCCTCCACTGAAGGAAATATGCCCTAGAGGCAATAATAAAGTTATTATTTATTTCCTTATATCATGATAAATGTTTATTATTCATGCAAGAATTGTATTAACCGGAAACATAATACATGTGTGAATACATAGACAAACAGAGTGTCACTAGTATGCCTCTACTTGACTAGCTCGTTGATCAAAGATGGTTATGTTTCCTAGCCATAAACATGAGTTGTTATTTGATTAACGGGATCACATCATTAGGAGAATGATGTGATTGACTTGACCCATTCCGTTAGCTTAGCACTCGATCGTTTAGTATGTTGCTATTGCTTTCTTCATGACTTATACATGTTCCTATGACTATGAGATTATGCCAACTCCCGTTTACCGGAGGAAGACTTTGTGTGCTACCAAACGTCACAACGTAACTGGGTGATTATAAAGGTGCTCTAGAGGTGTTTCCAAAGGTACTTGTTGGGTTGGCGTATTTCGAGATTAGGATTTGTCACTCCGATTGTCGGAGAGGTATCTCTGGGCCCACTCAGTAATACACATCACTATAAGCCTTGCAAGCATTGTGACTAATGAGTTAGTTGCGGGATGATTTATTACGGAATGTGTAAAGAGACTTGCCGGTAACGAGATTGAACTAGGTATCGAGATACCAACGATCGAATCTCGGGCAAGTAACATACCGATGACAAAGGGAACAACGTATGTTGTTATGCGGTCTGACTGATAAAGATCTTCGTAGAATATGTGGGAACCAATATGAGCATCCTGGTTCCGCTATTGGTTATTGACCGGAGAGCTGTCTCGGTCATGTCTACATAGTTCTCGAACCCGTAGGGTCCGCACGCTTAACGTTACGATGACAGTTATATTATGAGTTTATATGTTTTGATGTACCGAAGGTTGTTCGGAGTCCCGAATGTGATCACAGACATGACAAGGAGTCTCGAAATGGTCGAGACATAAAGATTGATATATTGGAAGCCTATGTTTGGACATCGGAAGTGTTCCGGGTGAAATCGGGATTTTTCCGGAGTACCGGGAGGTTACCGGAACCCCCCGGTAAATTAATGGGCCATAGTGGGCCTAGGTGGAAGAGAGGAAGAGGAGGCCAGGGCAGGGCCGCGCGCCCCTCCCCCCCCCCCAGTCCGAATAGGACAAGGAGAGGGGGGCGGCGCCCGCCTTCCTTCCTCCCCTCCACCTTTTTCCCCCTTCCTCTCCTAGTCCAGCATGGAAAAGGGGGGAGTCCTACTCCCGGTAGGAGTAGGACTCCTCCTGGCGCGCCTCTCCTCTAG
>NC_057811.1:404359721-404366665 GCF_018294505.1 Triticum aestivum | reverse complement strand
CCCCCCCCTTGCACCTTTATATACGGGGGCAGGGGGCACCTCTATACACACAATTGATAAACGATCTTTTAGCCGTGTGCGGTGCCCCCCTCCACCATATTACACCTCGATAATATCATAGCGGTGCTTAGGCGAAGCCCTGCATCGGTAGAACATCATCATCGTCACCACGCCGTCGTGCTGACGAAACTCTCCCTCAACACTCGGCTGGACCGGAGTTCGAGGGACGTCATCGAGCTGAACGTGTGCTGAACTCGGAGGTGTCGTGCGTTCGGTACTTGATCGGTCGGATCGTGAAGACGTACGACTACATCAACCGCGTTGTGTTAACGCTTCCGCTTTCGTTCTACGAGGGTACGTGGACAACACTCTCCCCTCTCGTTGCTATGCATCACCATGATCTTGCGTGTTCGTAGGAAATTTTTTGAAATTACTACGTTCCCCAATGGTGGCATCCGAGCCTGGTTTTATGCGTTGATGTTATGCACGAGTAGAACACAAGTGAGTTGTGGGCGATATAAGTCATACTGCTTACCAGCATGTCATACTTTGGTTCAGCGGTATTGTGAGATGAAGTGGCCCAGACCGACATTACGCGTACGCTTACGCGAGACTGGTTTCACCGTTGCGAGCACTCGTTGCTTAAAGGTGACTGGCGGGTGTCTGTCTCTCTCACTTTAGTTGAACCGAGTGTGGCTACGCCCGGTCCTTGCGAAGGTTAAAACAGCACCAACTTGACAAACTATTGTTGTGGTTTTGATGCGTAGGTAAGAACGGTTCTTGCTAAGCCCGTAGCAGCCACGTAAAACTTGCAACAACAAAGTAGAGGACGTCTAACTTGTTTTTGCAGGGCATGTTGTGATGTGATATGGTCAAGACATGATGCTATATTTTATTGTATGAGATGATCATGTTTTGTAACCGAGTTATCGGCAACTGGCAGGAGCCATATGGTTGTCGCTTTATTGTATGAAATGCAATCGCCATGTAATTGTTTTAATTTATCACTAAGCGGTAGCGATAGTCGTAAAAGCAATAGTTGGCGAGACGACAACGATGCTACGATGGAGATCAAGGTGTCGCGCCGGTGACGATGGTGATCATGACGGTGCTTCGGAGATGGAGATCACAAGCACAAGATGATGATGGCCATATCATATCACTTATATTCATTGCATGTGATGTTTATCTTTTATGCATCTTATCTTGCTTTGATTGACGGTAGCATTATAAGATGATATCTCACTAAAATTTCAAGATAAAAGTGTTCTCCCTGAGTATGCACCGTTGCGAAAGTTCTTCGTGCTGAGACACCACGTGATGATCGGGTGTGATAGGCTCTACGTTCAAATACAACGGGTGCAAAACAGTTGCACACGCGGAATACTCACGTAAAACTTGACGAGCCTAGCATATGCAGATATGGCCTCGGAACACGGAGATCGAAAGGTCGAGCGTGAATCATATAGTAGATATGATCAACATAGTGATGTTCACCATTGAAACTACTCCATCTCACGTGATGATCGGGCATGGTTTAGTTGATTTGGATCACGTAATCACTTAGATGATTAGAGAGATGTCTATCTAAGTGGGAGTTCTTAAGTAATATGATTAATAGAACTTAAATTTATCATGAACTTAGTACCTGATAGTATCTTGCTTGTCTATGTTAATTGTAGATAGATGGCCCGTGCTGTTGTTCCGTTGAATTTTAATGCGTTCCTTGAGAAAGCAAAGTTGAAAGATGATGGTAGCAATTACACGGACTGGGTCCGTAACTTGAGGATTATCCTCATTGCTGCACAGAAGAATTACGTCCTGGAAGCACCGCTGGGTGCCAGGCCTGCTGCAAGAGCAACACCAGAAGTTATGAACGTCTAGCAGAGCAAAGCTGATGACTACTCGATAGTTCAGTGTGCCATGCTTTATCGCTTAGAACCGGGTCTTCAACGACGTTTTGAACGTCATGGAGCATATGAGATGTTCCAGGAGTTGAAGTTAATATTTCAAGCAAATGCCCGGATTGAGAGATATGAAGTCTCCAATAAGTTCTACAGCTGCAAGATGGAAGAGAATAGTTCTGTCAGTGAGCATATACTCAAAATGTCTGGGTATAATAATCACTTGATTCAACTGGGAGTTAATCTTCCGGATGATAGCGTCATTGACAGAATTCTTCAATCACTGCCACCAAGCTACAAGAGCTTCGTGATGAACTATAACATGCAAGGGATGAATAAGACAATTCCTGAGCTCTTCGCAATGCTAAAGGCAGCGGAGGTAGAAATCAAAAAGGAGCATCAAGTGTTGATGGTCAATAAGACCACTAGTTTCAAGAAAAAGGGCAAAGGGAAGAAGAAGGGGAACTTCAAGAAGAACAGCAAGCAAGTTGCTGTTCAGGAGAAGAAACCCAAGTCTGGACCTAAGCCTGAAACTGAGTGCTTCTACTGCAAGCAGACTGGTCACTGGAAGCGGAACTTCCCCAAGTATTTGGCGGATAAGAAGGATGGCAAGGTTAACAAAGGTATATGTGATATACATGTTATTGATGTGTACCTTACTAATGCTCGCAGTAGCACCTGGGTATTTGATACTGGTTCTGTTGCTAATATTTGCAACTCGAAATAGGGGCTACGGATTAAGCAAAGATTGGCTAAGGACGAGGTGATGATGCGCGCGGGAAATGGTTCCAAAGTCGATGTGATCGCGGTCGGCACGCTACCTCTACATCTACCTTCGAGATTAGTATTAGACCTAAATAATTGTTATTTGGTGCCAACGTTGAGCATGAACATTATATCTGGATCTTGTTTGATGCGAGACGGTTATTCATTTAAATCAGAGAATAATGGTTGTTCTATTTATATGAATAATATCTTTTATGGTCATGCACCCTTGAAGAGCGTTCTATTTTTGTTGAATCTCGATAGTAGTGATACACATATTCATAATATTGAAGCCAAAAGATGCAGAGTTGATAATGATAGTGCAACTTATTTGTGGCACTGTCGTTTAGGTCATATCGGTGTAAAGCGCATGAAGAAAATCTGTATGTGGTCCGATGAATGTTGAGGCTTGTGGCGAATATCGTTATTTTCTCACCTTCATAGATGATTTGAGCGGATATGGGTATGTCTACTTAATGAAACATAAGTCTGAAACATTTGAAAAGTTCAAAGAATTTCAAAGCGAAGTTGAAAATCATCGTAACAAGAAAATAAAGTTTCTACGATCAGATCGTGGAGGAGAATAATTGAGTTACGAGTTTGGCCTACATTTGAAACAATGCGGAATAGTTTCGCAACTCACGTCACCCGGAACACCACAACGTAATGGTGTGTCCGAATGTCGTAATCGTACTTTATTAGATATGGTGCGATCTATGATGTCTCTTACTGATTTACCGCTATCGTTTTGGGGTTATGCTTTAGAGACGGCTGCATTCACTCTAAATAGGGCACCATCAAAATCCGTTGGAACGACACCTTATGAACTATGGTTTGGCAAGAAACCAAAGTTGTCGTATCTTAAAGTTTGGGGTTGCGATACTTATATGAAGAAACTTCAACCTGATAAGCTCGAACCTAAATCGGAGAAATGTGTCTTCATAGGATACCCAAAGGAGACTGTATGGTACACCTTCTATCACAGATCCGAAGGCAATACATTCGTTGCTAAGAATGGATCCTTTCTAGAGAAGGAATTTCTCTCGAAAGAAGTGAGTGGGAGGAAAGTAGAACTTGATGAGGTAACTGTACCTGCTCCCTTAATGGAAAGTAGATCATCACAGAAATCAGTTTCTGCGACACCTACACTAATTAGTGGGGAAGTTAATGATAATGATCATAAAACTTCAGATCAAGTTATTACTGAACCTCGTAGGTCAACCAGATTAAGATCCGCACTAGAGTGGTACGGTAATCCTGTTCTGGAGGTTATGTTACTAGACCATGACGAACCTACGAACTATGAAGAAGCAATGGTGAGCCCAGATTCCGCAAAATGGCTTGAGGCCATGAAATCCGAGATGGGATCCATGTATGAGAACAAAGTATGGACTTTGGTTGACTTGCCTGATGATCGACAAGCCATTGAAAATAAATGGATCTTCAAGAAGAAGACTGACGCTGACGGTAATGTTACTGTCTATAAAGCTCGACTTGTTGCGAAAGGTTTTCGACAAGTTCAAGGGATTGACTATGATGAGACCTTCTCACCCGTAGCGATGCTTAAGTCTGTCCGAATCATGTTAGCAATTGCCGCATTTTATGATTATGAAATTTGGCAAATGGATGTCAAAACTGCATTCCTGAATGGATTTCTGGAAGAAGAGTTGTATATGATGCAACCAGAAGGTTTTGTCGATCCAAAGGGAGCTAACAAAGTGTGCAAGCTCCAGCGATCCATTTATGGACTGGTGCAAGCCTCTCGGAGTTGGAATAAACGCTTTGATAGTGTGATCAAAGCATTTGGTTTTATACAGACTTTTGGAGAAGCCTGTATTTACAAGAAAGTGAGTGGGAGCTCAGTAGCATTTCTAATATTATATGTGGATGACATATTGCTAATTGGAAATGATATAGAATTTCTGGATAGCATAAAGGGATACTTGAATAAGAGTTTTTCAATGAAAGACCTCGGTGAAGCTGCATATATATTGGGCATCAAGATCTATAGAGATAGATCAAGACGCTTAATTGGACTTTCACAAAGCACATACCTTGACAAAGTTTTGAAGAAGTTCAAAATGGATCAAGCAAAGAAAGGGTTCTTGCCTGTACTACAAGGTGTGAGATTGAGTAAGACTCAATGCCCGACCACTGCAGAAGATAGAGAGAAGATGAAAGATGTTCCCTATGCTTCAGCCATAGGCTCTATCATGTATGCAATGTTGTGTACCAGACCTGATGTGTGCCTTGCTATAAGTTTAGCAGGGAGGTACCAAAGTAATCCAGGAGTGGATCACTGGACAGCGGTCAAGAACATCCTGAAATACCTGAAAAGGACTAAGGATATGTTTCTCATTTATGGAGGTGACAAAGAGCTCATCGTAAATGGTTACGTTGATGCAAGCTTTGACACTGATCCGGACGATTCTAAATCGCAAACCGGATACGTGTTTACATTGAACGGTGGAGCTGTCAGTTGGTGCAGTTCTAAGCAAAGTGCCATGGCGGGATCTACGTGTGAAGCGGAGTACATAGCTGCTTCGGAAGCAGCAAATGAAGGAGTCTGGATGAAGGAGTTCATATCCGATCTAGGTGTCATACCTAGTGCATCGGGACCAATGAAAATCTTTTGTGACAATACTGGTGCAATTGCTTTAGCAAAGGAATCCAGATTTCACAAGAGAACCAAGCACATCAAAAGACGCTTCAATTCCATCCGGGATTTAGTCCAGGTGGGAGACATAGAAATTTGCAAGATACATACGGATTTGAATGTTGCAGACCCATTGACTAAGCCTGTTCCACGAGCAAAACATGATCAGCACCAAGACTCCATGGGTGTAAGGATCATTACTGTGTAATCTAGATTATTGACTCTAGTGCAAGTGGGAGACTGAACGAAATATGCCCTAGAGGCAATAATAAAGTTATTATTTATTTCCTTATATCATGATAAATGTTTATTATTCATGCTAGAATTGTATTAAGCGGAAACATAATACATGTGTGAATACATAGACAAACAGAGTGTCACTAGTATGCCTCTACTTGACTAGCTCGTTGATCAAAGATGGTTATGTTTCCTAGCCATAGACATGAGTTGTTATTTGACTAACGGGATCACATCATTAGGAGAATGATGTGATTGACTTGACCCATTCCGTTAGCTTAGCACTCGATCGTTTAGTATGTTGCTATTGCTTTCTTCATGACTTATACATGTTCCTATGACTATGAGATTATGCAACTCCCGTTTACCGGAGGAACACTTTGTGTGCTACCAAACGTCACAACATAACTGGGTGATTATAAAGGTGCTCTACAGGTGTTTCCAAAGGTACTTGTTGGGTTGGCGTATTTCGAGATTAGGATTTGTCACTCCGATTGTCGGAGAGGTATCTCTGGGCCCACTCAGTAATACACATCACTATAAGCCTTGCAAGCATTGTGACTAATGAGTTAGTTGCGGGATGATGTATTACGGAACGAGTAAAGAGACTTGCCGGTAACGAGATTGAACTAGGTATCGAGATACCGACGATCGAATCTCGGGCAAGTAACATACCGATGACAAAGGGAACAACGTATGTTGTTATGTGGTCTGACCGATAAAGATCTTCGTAGAATATGTGGGAACCAATATGAGCATCCAGGTTCCGCTATTGGTTATTGACCGGAGAGGTGTCTCGGTCATGTCTACATAGTTCTTGAACCCGTAGGGTCCGCACGCTTAACGTTACGATGACAGTTATATTATGAGTTTATATGTTTTGATGTACCGAAGTTTTTTCGGAGTCCCGGATGTGATCACGGACATGACGAGGAGTCTCGAAATGGTCGAGACATAAAGATTGATATATTGGAAGCCTATGTTTGGACATCGGAAGTGTTGCGGGTGAAACCGGGATTTTTCCGGAGTACCGGGAGGTTACCGGAACCCCCTGGTAACTTAATGGGCCTTAGTGGGCCTAGGTGGAAGAGAGGAGAGGAGGCCAGGGCAGGGCCGCGCACCCCTCCCCCCCCAGTCCGAATAGGACAAGGAGAGGGGGGCGGCGCCCCCCTTCCTTCCTCCCCTCCACCTTTTCCCCTTCCTCTCCTAGTCCTACATGGAAAAGGGGGGAGTCCTGCTCCCGGTAGGAGTAGGACTCCTCCTGGCGCGCCTCTCCTCTAGGCCGGCCGAACCCCCCCCCCCCTTGCACCTTTATATATGGGGGCAGGGGGGCACCTCTATACACACAATTGATCAACGATCTTTTAGCTGTGTGCGGTGCC
>NC_057811.1:404338960-404359501 GCF_018294505.1 Triticum aestivum | reverse complement strand
TGTGCGGTGCCCCCCTCCACCATATTACACCTCGATAATATCGTAGCGGTGCTTAGGCGAAGCCCTGCGTCGGTAGAACATCATCATCGTCACCACACCGTCGTGCTGACGAAACTCTCCCTCAACACTCGGCTGGATCGGAGTTCGAGGGACGTCATCGAGCTGAATGTGTGCTGAACTCGGAGGTGCCGTGCGTTCGGTACTTGATCGGTCGGATCGTGAAGACGTACGACTACATCAACCGCGTTGTGTTAACGCTTCCGCTTTCGGTCTACGAGGGTACGTGGACAACACTCTCCCCTCTCGTTGCTATGCATCACCATGATCTTGCGTGTTCGTAGGAAATATTTTGAAATTACTACGTTCCCCAACATCCACCTGCGACTGTTTATCCACGGGCTCCTATTCATCCAGCCTCCACCACGCGCTACTCCACTGGCTACTGTTCAACTAGCCCTCTCCACGGGCTCCTGTTCAACCACCCCTCCACGGGCTACTGTTCATTCAGCCCTCCACCGTCTACTGTTCATTCTGCACTCCACGGGGTGGTCCTGTTCATCCTGCCCTCCACGGGGTCCTGTTCATCCAGCCCCAACCGGCTCGATCGATCGGGGTCCTGTTCATCCAGAGGCAACACCACGGGGTCCTGTTCATCCACCACCACTGGGAACTGTTCATCCAACCCCCCCCCAGCAACGCTCACTGTTCATCCAGAGGCAGCATCGATCGGCTTTAGTTAGCAGCAGTAGCGAAGGAATCGCTCGATCGGGTTCAGTTAACAGCCATCGATCGATCGCTCGGGTTCAGTTAGAGCCCAACGCCTCGCTCGGGTTCAGTTAGAGCCAACGCCTCGCACACACGCGCGTACGTGTACGAGAGAAACGCGCATCGCTCGGCCCCCGACCTCCCACCGTAACCGGGAACTCCCCGAAATTTTCCTCGCCCTCGCTTCTACCACGGTTTTTTTCGTCATGGACGGCCCAAATAATGTCATGCAGCTGCGTCTCCGGCCCGCCCAGGACGAAAAGCCCATTTTCTGTCATGATTTTTTGTCATAGAAGTAGGAGCCCACCACATCTATGATGATACCAGGTTTTGTCACAATTATCGTCATAGAAGTGTCATATGTATGACAGAAAAAAAATTCGTTCGGCCCAAAATGTCGCGGATGTGTCTTTTTTTTGTAGTGATGTTTCATCAAGTAGATATACCCATATCTGCTTAAATCATCTGTGAAAGTCAGAAAATAACGATACCCGCCGCGAGCATCAACACTCATCGGACCGCATACATCGGTATGTATTATTTCCAACAAGTATGTTGCTCGCTCCATAGTTCCGGAGAACAGAGTCTTAGTCATCTTGCCCATGAGGCATGGTTCGCAAGTATCAAGTGATTCATAATCAAGTGATTCCAAAAGCCCATCAGTATGGAGTTTCTTCATGCGCTTTACACCAATATGACCTAAACGGCAGTCCCACCAATAAGTTGCACTATCATTATTAAACTTATATCTTTTGGCTTCAATACTATGAATGTGTGTATCACTACTGTCGAGATTCAACAAAAATAGACCACTCATCACGGGTGCAAGACCATAAAAGATATTGCTCATATAAATAGAACAACCATTATTCTCTGATTTAAATGAATAACGGTCTCGCATCAAACAAGATCCAGATATAATGTTCTACGCTGGCACCAAATAACAATTATTCAGGTCTAAAACTAATCCCGAAGGTAGATGTAGAGGTAGCGTGCCGACTGCGATCACATCGACATTGGAACCATTTCCTATGCGCATCGTCACCTCGTACTTAGCCAATCTTTGCTTAATTCGTAGCCCCTATTTCGAGTTGCAAATATGAGCAACATAACCAGTATCAAATACCCAGGCGCTACTGCGAGCATTAGTTAAGTACACATCAATAACATGTATATCAAATATACCTTTCACTTTGCCATCCTTCTTATCCGCCAAATATTTGGGGCAGTTCTGCTTCCAATGACCAGTCCCTTTGCAGTAGAAGCACTCAGTCTCAGGCTTAGGCCCAGACTTGGGCTTCTTCACTTGAGTAGCAAATTGCTTGTCATTCTTCTTGAAGTTCCCCTTCTTCCTTGCCCTTCTTCTTGAAACAGGTGGTCTTGTTGACCATCAACACTTGATGCTCCTTCTTGATTTCTACCTCCGCAGCTTTTAGCATCGCGAAGAGCTCGGGAATTGTCTTATCCATCCCTTGCACATTATAGTTCATCATGAAGCTTTTGTAGCTTGGTGGCAGTGATTGAAGAACTCTGTCAATGGCACTATCATCTGGAAGATTAACTCCCAGTTGAGTCAAGTGGTTGTGGTACCCAGACATTCTGAGTATATGTTCACTGACAGAACTATTCTCCTCCATCTTGCAGCTATAGAACTTATTGGAGACTTCATATCTCTCAATCCGGGCATTTGCTTGAAATATTAACTTCAACTCCTGGAACATCTCATATACTCCATGACGTTCAAAACGTCGTTGAAGTCCCGGTTCTAAGCCGTAAAGCATGGCACACTGAACTATCGAGTAGTCATCAGCTTTGCTCTGCCAGACGTTCTTAACGTCATCAGTAGCATCTGCAGCAAGCCTAGCACCTAGCAGTGCTTCCAGGACGTAATTCTTCTGTGCAGCAATGAGGATAATCCTCAAGTTACGGACCCAGTCTGTGTAGTTGCTACCATCATCTTTCAACTTAGCTTTCTCTAGGAACGCATTAAAATTCAACGGAACACTAGCACGGGCCATTTATCTACAACAACATAGACATGCAAAATACTATCAGGTACTAAGTTCATGATAAATTAAAGTTCAATTAATCATATTACTTAAGAACTCCCACTTAGATAGACATCCCTCTAATCATCTAAGTGATCACATGATCCATATCAACTAAACCATGTCCGATCATCACGTGAGAAGGAGTAGTTTTCAATGGTGAACATCACTATGTTGATCATATCTACTATATGATTCACGCTCGACCTTTCGGTCTCAGTGTTCCGAGGCCATATCTGCATATGCTAGGCTCGTCAAGTTTAACCCGAGTATTCTGCGTGTGCAAAACTGGCTTGCACCCGTTGTATGTGAACGTAGAGCTTATCACACCCGATCATCACGTGGTGTCTCGGCATGACGAACAGTAGCAACGGTGCATACTCAGGGAGAACAGTTATACCTTGAAATTTAGTGAGAGATCATCTTATAATGCTACCGCCGAACTAAGCAAAATAAGATGCATAAAGGATAAACATCACATGCAATCAATATAAGTGATATGATATGGCCATCATCATCTTGTGCCTTTGATCTCCATCTCCAAAGCACCGTCATGATCACCATCGTCACCGGCTTGACACATTGATCTCCATCGAAGCATCGTTGTCATCTCACCAACTATTGCTTCTACGACTATCGCTACCGCTTAGTGATAAAGTAAAGCAATTACATGGCGATTGCATTTCATACAATAAAGCGACAACCATATGGCTCCTGCCAGTTGCCGATAACTGTTACAAAACATGATCATCTCATACAACAATTTATATATCATCACGTCTTGACCATATCACATCACAACATGCCCTGCAAAAACAAGTTAGACGTCCTCTACTTTGTTGTTGCAAGTTTTACGTGGCTGCTACAGGCTTAGCAAGAACCGTTCTTACCTACGCATCAAAAACCACAAAGATTTTTCGTCAAGTGTGATGTTTTAACCTTCAAGAAGGACTGGGCGCAGCCACACTCGATTCAACTAAAGCTGGAGAAACAGACACCCACTAGCCACCTGTGTGCGAAGCACGTCGGTAGAACCAGTCGCGTAAGCGTACGCGTAATGTCGGTCTAGGCCGCTTCATCCAACAATACCGCCGAATCAAAGTATGACATGCCGATAAGCAGTATGACTATTATCGCCCACAACTCTTTGTGTTCTACTCATGCATATAACATCTATGCATAAACCTGACTCTGATACCACTGTTGGGGAACACAGTAATTTCAAAAAATTTCCTACGATCACGCAAGATCTATCTAGGTGATGCATAGAAACGAGAGGGGAGAGTGTTGTCTATGTACCCTCGTAGACCGAAAGCAGAACTGTTATGACAACGCGTTGATGTAGTCGTACGTCTTCACGATCCGACCGATCATAGCACCGAACGTACGGCACCTCCGCGATCTGCACACGTTCAGCTCGGTGACGTCCCACGAACTCTAGATACAGCTGAGGTCGAGGGAGAGTTTCTTTAGCACGACGGCGTGATGACGGTGTTGATGAAGTTACCGACGCAGGGCTTCGCCTAATCACTACAACGATATGACCGAGGTGGAAATCTGTGGAGGGGGCACCGCACATGGCTAAACAATCAACTTGTGTGTCTATGGGGTGCCCCCCTCCCCCGTATATAAAGGAGTGGAGGAGGGGAGGGCTGGCCCTCTCTATGGCGCGCCCAAGGGGGGAGTCCTACTCCCAGTAGGAGTAGGTTTCCCCCCTTCCCTAGTTGGAGTAGGAGAAGAAGGAAGAGGGAGAGGGAGAGAAGGAAAGGGGGGCCGACCCCCCTCCCAATTCGGATTGGGCTTGGGGGGCGCGCCCCCACCTTGGCCGCCTCCTCTCTTCCACCATGGCCCATGAAGGCCCATTAACTCCTCGGCGGGTTCCGGTAACCTCCCGGTACTCCGGAAAATGCCCGAACTCATCCGAAACCTTTTGGTGTCCAAACATAGCCTTCCAATATATCGATCTTTATGTCTTGACCAATTCGAGACTCCTCATCATGTCCGTGATCACATCTGGGACTCCGAAAAACCTTCGGTACATCAAAACACATAAACTCATAATACTGATCGTCATCGAACGTTAAGCGTGCAGACCCTACGGGTTCGAGAACTATGTAGACATGACTGAGACTCACTTCCAGTCAATAACCAATAGCGGAACCTGGATGCTCATATAGGTTCCTACATATTCTATGAATATCTTTATCGGTCAAACCGGATAACAATATACATTGTTCCCTTTGTCATCGGTATGTCACTTGCCCGAGATTCGATCGTCGGTATCTCAATACCTAGTTCAATATCGTTACCGGCAAGTCCCTTTACTCGTTCCATAATGCATCATCCTGCAACTAATTCATTTGTCACATTGCTTGCAAGGCTTATAGTTATGTGCATTACCGAGAGGGGCCAGAGATACCTCTCCGAAACACGGAGTGAGAAATCCTAATCTCGATCTATGCCAACCCAACAAACACCATCGGAGACACCTGTAGAGCATCTTTATAATCACCTAGTTACGTTGTGACGTTTGATAGCACACTAAGTGTCCCTTCGGTATTCGAGAGTTGCATAATCTCATAGTCATAGGAACATGTATAAGTCATGAAGAAAGCAATAGCAATATATACTAAACGATCAAATGCTGCACCCGCTTCTGAGTCCGCTGCCGCGGGGTGGGCCACATCTCGCATGGCTGCACCCGCCCCCGCAGCCCGTCCCCGGTCGACCAACCGCCGCGCCTTCCGTCGGCTCTCCGTCCTAGGGCAGCTGCCCCGGCCCCCCTCCTCCGGCCCGTTCCGCGTGCCCCAGCACGGTCCTGTCGCCCCCGCCACCTGGACCTCCTCCGCCGGGGGCAGTCCGGCTTTGGAGCCACGTCGTGCGCGCACCGGCTGCAGTGCAGGAAGAATCTATGGTGAGCGGAATGGGCCCGGAGTTCGCCGTCCCTTTCGCCCCCCTTGAAGCACCGCAGGTGCAGGTGGATTTTGACCCGTTGGAACCAGTCGAAGCTTGCTTCTTGGAGGCCTGCGATGATTTGTGGCAGATGGAGGCGGAGCTTGCTCGGGCGGTGCTGGTATCCGTCACCGGCGTTCGTCCGGAGGTGGATTTGGCTTCCACAGCTGAGGTGCTGCACACGGAGTTCGACATTGGCCCGGAAGATATGTCTATCCGGCCATTCTTCCCGGAAGACTTCCTCGTGCTCTGCCGTGAGGTGGCGGTGCACGATTGCATGGTCCGTGCCATATGGGCATCTTCCTCCTGGTTCGACCTCTCCCTCCGGCCATGGATCCGTCAAGCCCAAGCTACGGCTGCGTTCCCCCCCTACCTCATGCCTATCTCTCTAAGGGGAGTTCCCGCCCATGCGTGGAACCAGAGGATGGCGAGTGTCATCCTACGTGGCCTTGGCTTCGTCGTTGGTGTGGATGACAGCACAGCTCGGCGGTTGGACATGGCTGAATTTCGCGTATGGCTTCGCACGGACCGGCCGCAACAGATCCCGCGCCACCGGATGCTCTTCATTGATGAGCCAAGTTGCACCCTGTGGGCGGCGGGCGCGGCCGCCGAGCATTCTATCGGCCGGCGGGTGCACACGCTGCAATACCCGGTCAGGATCGCTGTGCTGGGCGAGCCAGTTCTGGTGGATGGTGATGCTCCAAAGGCGAGGCTCCACCGCCGCCGCCTTCGTAGCCGTCGGAGGAGGACGAAGACGTTGGGCCCGCATCTGGGCCTGGCGCCAGTCAGGTGATAACCCACAAGTATAGGGGATCGCAACAGTTTTTGAGGGTAGAGTATTCAACCCAAATTTATTGATTCGACACAAGCGGAGCCAAAGAATATTCTCAAGTATTAGCAGTTGAGTTGTCAATTCAACCACACCTGGAACACTTTTAATATTTGCAGCAAAGTATTTAGTAGCAAAGTAGTAAGGAAGTAACGGTAACGGTGGCAAAAGTAACAGTAGCAGCTTTGTAGTAATTGTAACAGTGGCAACGGTAAAGTAACTAAGCAAAGATCAATATGTGAAAAGCTCGTAGGCATTGGATCAGTGATGGATAATTATGTCGGATGCGATTCCTCATGCAACAGTTATAACATAGGGTGACACAGAACTAGCTCCGGTTCATCAATGTAATGTAGGCATGTATTCCGAATATAGTCATACGTGCTTATGGAAAAGAACTTGCATGACATCTTTTGTCCTACCCTCCCGTGGCAGCGGGGTCCTATTGGAAACTAAGGGATATTAAGGCCTCCTTTTAATAGAGTACCGGACCAAAGCATTAACACTTAGTGAATACATGAACTCCTCAAACTACGGTCATCACCGGGAGTGGTCCCGATTATTGTCACTTCGGGGTTGCCGGATCATAACACATAGTAGGTGACTATTGACTTGCAAGATAGGATCAAGAACTCACATATATTCATGAAAACATAACAGGTTCAGATCTGAAATCATGGCACTCGGGCCCTAGTGACAAGAATTAAGCATGGCAAAGTCATAGCAACATCAATCTCAGAACATAATGGATACTCGGGATCAAACCCTAACAAAACTAACTCGATTACATGATAAATCTCGTCCAATCCATCACCGTCCAACAAGCCTACGATGGATTTACTCACGCACGGCGGTGAGCATCATGAAATTGGTGATGGAGGATGGTTGATGATGACGACGGCAACGGATTCCCCTCTCTGGAGCCCCGAACGGACTCCAGATTAGCCCTCCGAGAGAGATTAGGGCTTGGCGGCGGCTCCGTATCGTAAAACGCGATGAATCCTTCTCTCTGATTTTTTTTTCTCCCCGAACGTGAATATGTAGAGTTGGAGTTGAGGTCGGTGGAGCCTCAGGGGGCCCACGAGATAGGGGGGCGCGCCCAGGGGGGCAGGCGCGCCCCCCACCCTCGTGGACAGGGTGTGGGGCCCCTGGTCTTGATTCTTTCGCCAGTATTTTTTATAAATTCCAAAAATATTCTCCGTGAAGTTTCAGGTCATTCCGAGAACTTTTATTTCTGCACAAAAATAAAACCATGGCAATTCTGTTGAAAACAGCGTCAGTCCGGTTTAGTTCCATTCAAATCATGCAAGTTAGAGTCCAAAACAAGGGCAAAAGTGTTTGGAAAAGTAGATACGATGGAGACGTGTCAACTCCCCCAAGCTTAAACCCTTGCTTGTCCTCAAGCAATTCAGTTGATAAACTGAAAGTGATAAAGAAAAACTTTTACAAACTCTGTTTGCTCTTGTTGTTGTAAATATGTAAAGCCAGTATTCAAGTTTTCAACAAAGATTATGAACCAAACATATTCATAATAACACTTAGGTCTCATGTTTACTCATATCAATGGCATAATCAACTAGCGAGCAATAATAATAAATCTTGGATGACAACACTTTCTCAAAACAATCATAATATGATATAACAAGATGGTATCTCGCTAGCCCTTTCTGAGACCACAAAACATAAATGCAGAGCACCTCTGAAGATCGAGGGCTGACTAGACATTGTAATTCATGGTAAAAGAGATCCAGTCACAGTCATACTCAATATAAATTAATAGTAATGCATGCAAATGACAGCGGTGCTCTCCAACTGGTGCTTTTTAATAAGAGGATGATGACTCGACATAAAAGTAAATAGATAGGCCCTTCGCAGAGGGAAGCAGGGATTTGTAGAGGTGCCAGAGCTCGATTTTGAAATAGAGATAAATAATATTTTGAGTGGCATACTTTCATTGTCAACATAACAACCGAGAGATCTCGATATCTTCCATGCTACACACATTATAGGCGGTTCCCAAATAGAATGGTAAAGTTTATACTCCCCCACCACCAACAAGCATCAATCCATGGCTTGCCCGAAACAATGGGTGCCTCCAACTAACAACAATCCTGGGGGAGTTTTGTTTGCAAATATTTTGATTTGGTTTAAGCATGGGACAGGGCATCCTGGTGACCAGCCATTTTCTAGTAAGTGAGGAGCGGAGTCCACTCCTCTTGAGAATAACCAGCCTAGCATGGAGGATACAAACAGACCTAGTTGATACATGAGCTATTCGAGCATACAAAACAGAATTTCATTTGAAGGTTTAGAGTTTGGCACATACAAATTTACTTGGAACGGCAGGTAGATGCCGCATATAGGAAGGTATAGTGGACTCATATGGAATAACTTTGGGGTTTATGGAATTGGATGCACAAGCAGTATTCCTGCTTAGTACAAGTGAAGGCTAGAAAAAGACTGGGAAGCGACCAGGTAGAGAGCGACAACAGTCATGAACATGCATTAAAATTAATCAACACTGAGTGCAGGCATGAGTAGGATATAATTCACCATGAACATAAATATTGTGGAGGCTATGTTGATTTTGTTCCAACTACATGCGTGAACATGTGCCAAGTCAAGCCACTCGAATCGTTCAAAGGAGGATACCACCCTATCATACCACATTACAACCATTTTAATAGCATGTTGGCACGCAAGGTAAACCATTATAAACTCCTAGCAAATTAAGCATGGCATGAGAAACTATAATCTCTAATTGTCATTGCAAACATGTTTCATTCATAATAGGCTGAATCAGGAACGATGAACTAATCATATTTACAAAAACAAAAGAGGTCGAGTTCATACCAGCTTCTCTCATCTCAATCAGTCCATCATATATCATCATTATTGCCTTTCACTTGCACGACCGAACGGTGTGGATAATAATAATAGTGCACGTGCAATTGGACTAAGCTGGAATCTGCAAGCATTTAATACAAGGGAGAAGACAAGGTAATATGGGCTCTCTGTAAAATAAACAATAATGCATATAAGAGCCACTTCAACATTTTCATTATGGTCTTCTCCTCTCGACCCCCAAGGAAAAAGAAAAGAAATAAAACTATTTACACGGGAAAGCTCCCAACAAACAAAAAGAAGAATGAGAAATCTTTTTGGGTTTTCTTTTAATACTGCTACTACAGGCATGGAAAGTAAACAAGCTAAAAGCTACAGCTAAGTTTTTTGCTTTTCTTAAGGTTATTCAAACATACAAGAAGAAGCTTAGAAAAGAAAATAAACTAGCATGGATAGTACAATGAAAAAGTATGAGCACCGATAACTGGAATGAGTGTGTGAACATGAATGTAATATCGGTGAGAAATACGTACTCCCCCAAGCTTAGGCTTTCGGCCTAAGTTGGTCTAGGCCCATGGATGGCCTGGCGGAATGAGCTACGTGCCTGAAAATATGTTAAACAAAGAGGGCGTAGGCAAGGTAATAATTTCACAATATTTTTTATCAAATATCAAATTATACTTAAGCAGTCTCTTCTTATTTTTAACAATAAAGTCATGTGCTACCATACTCTTATAATCTAGAAAGACAGGGGAGCGGCAACTTTTCTTCTTTCTCATAGTGCCTAATAGGTATATTAAAGTATGCAGCAAGGCGTGAAGCAAAGATGCCACCGAAGATGGGGCCCTTTGTACAGTTCAGACTTAATCGTTTAGCAATAATAGCGCCTAAACTAAAACTAGTATCACAAACAAAGGCATGGCGCAAAATAACAATATCAGGGGCACTAAGGTTTCCGCTGTTCCCACGACCAATTAAGCATCTACTAGCAAATATTGCAAAGTAACGCAGAACGGGAAAATGTATGCTAGTGATTCTTGCATCGGAAACTTTCCTCGTTTCCCCTACAACAATCATATCAATAAACCCTTCCACATCATTACTGTGAACCGCAAAGGGTAACTTGCAAACCGCACAAAAATCATAAAGTGACATCTCCTTAAACTCATCATATAAATAAAAACCCACCGAAGGTGGCGATCTCCTAGCATGGAAATGAAAATTTTGCACGAAAATATTAGTGAGGAGGAGATACTGTTCGCGCTGGTCGCGGAGGAAGTCGACGAGGCCCGCATTCTCAGCCAAATAATAAAAATCATCATGAATCTCGGCTGCTCTCAAGAAATCATCACAAGGCCATTCACACGGACGAACTTCCGCGGTGCGAGGAAGATTATATTTGGGCTTCTTATTCTCTTCACTTTGCTTATCCTTCGAGCTTCAGCTCGAAGAGCCCCTCAATAATCTCTTCATCATTTTCTGAAAATTTCTGAAATTTTTAGTAACTCAAAATAAAAGTGAACCAAACTCAACAAGATTGATAGCAACTACTCCCACAAGTGCCTAGAGACTATATCATGCATTAGAAACTACTTGGGACCATATAAATTTGACATGCAAGCTTAAGAACAGGGTCACCTAAGAAGCAAAAATTTGCAATAAATAAAGCACTAGAACAAAAACTAATTGGACCATTGGAGGAGTCACATACCGAAGAAAAATTCCCCCAAAGAAGTTTTGTGAGTGAAGCTTTGAGCAAGGAGATCGAAAATCGCAGCAAAACGAGCAAGAACTCGTGCTTGAGCTGGGTGGTGATTTTTTCTGGGGGAAGACGGAGTGTGTGGGTGCAGGAATAAGTGGAGGGGGGCCACGAGGGGCCCACGAGGTAGGGGCGCGCCCTGCACCCTCGTGGCCAGGTGGTTGCCACCTCTGGTGTGTTCTTAGTGCCAATAATTCTTAAATATTGTAGAAAAAATCATATTTCAATTTCAGGGCATTTGGAGAACTTTTATTTTCGGGGTATTTTTTTATTGCACAGATAATTCTAAAAACAGACAGAAAATACTATTTTTGCTTTATTTAATCTAAATAACAGAAAGTAAAAGGATGGTACAGAGAGTTGTGCTTTCTAACTTCATCCATCTCATGCTCATCAAAGGGAATCCACTAACAAGGTTGATCAAGTCTTGTTAACAAACTCATTCTGAATCGCATGAAACCTGAGAATTTTTGAATAGCACTAGGTTACCTCAACGGGGATATGCACGTCCCCAATAATAAGAATATCATATTTCTTCTTGTTAGTAGGAAGACGAAATTCAAAACCTCCAATAGTAATCGTTGGATTTTTTCCAATAGAATTGATACTGTGGACTTGAGGTTGTTTCCTTGGAAAGTGTACCGTATGCTCATTACCATTAACATGAAAAGTGACATTGCCATTGTTGCAATCAATAACAGCCCCTGCAGTATTCAAAAAGGGTCTACCAAGGATAATCGGCATACTATCGTCCTCGGGAATATAAAGAATAACAAAGTCCGTTAAAATAGTAACGTTTGCAACCACAACATGCACATCCTCACAAATACCGACAGTTATAGCAGTTGATTTATCGGCCATTTGCAAAGATATTTCAGTAGGTGTCAACTTATTCAAATCAAGTCTACGATATAAAGAGAGAGGCATAACACTAACACCGGCTCCAAGATCACATAAAGCAGTTTTAACATAGTTTCTTTTAATGGAGCATGGTATAGTTGGTACTCCTGGATCTCCTAGTTTCTTAGGTATACCACCTTTAAAAGTATAATTAGCAAGCATGGTGGAAATTTCAGCTTCCGGTATCTTTCTTTTATTTGTAACAATATCTTTCATGTACTTAGCATAAGGGTTCATTTTAAGCATATCAGTCAAACGTGTTGGAAATATGCCCTAGAGGCAATAATAAAATGGTTATTATTATATTTCCTTGTTCATGATAATTGTCTATTGTTCATGCTATAATTGTGTTATCCGGAAATCGTAATACATGTGTGAATACATAGACCACAACATGTCCCTAGTGAGCCTCTAGTTGACTAGCTCGTTGATCAATAGATGGTTACGGTTTCCTAACCATGGACATTGGATGTCATTGATAACGGGATCACATCATTAGGAGAATGATGTGATGGACAAGACCCAATCCTAAGCATAGCACAAGATTGTGTAGTTCGTCTGCTAAAGCTTTTCTAATGTCAAGTATCATTTCCTTAGACCATGAGATTGTGCAACTCCCGGATACCGTAGGAATGCTTTGGTGTGCCAAACGTCACATCGTAACTGGGTGGCTATAAAGGTGCACTACGGGTATCTCCGAAAATGTCTGTTGGGTTGGCACGAATCGAGACTGGGATTTGTCACTCCGTGTGACGGAGAGGTATCTCTGGGTCCACTCGGTAGGACATCATCATAATGAGCTCAATGTGATCAAGGAGTTGATCACGGGATGATGTGTTACGGACGAGTAAAGAGACTTGCCGGTAACGAGATTGAACAAGGTATAGGAATACCGACGATCGAATCTCGGACAAGTATCATACCCGTAGGCAAAGCGAATTGTGTACGGGATTGATTGAATCCCCGACATCGTGGTTCATCCGATGAGATCATCGTGGAGCATGTGGGAACCAACATGGGTATCCAAATCCCACTATTGGTTATTGGCCGGAGAGATGTCTCGGTCATGTCTATATGCCTCCCGAACCCGTAGTGTCTACACACTTAAGGTTCGATGACGCTAGGGTTATAGGGAAAGTTTGTACGTGGTTACCGAATGTTGTTTGGAGTCCCGGATGAGATCCCAGACGTCACAAGGAGTTCCGGAATGGTCCGGAGGTGAAGATTTATATATGGGAAGTCATCCTACGGTCACCGTAAGTATTCGGGGGTTTGCCGATATTGTACCGGGATCAACGAAGGGGTTCCGGGGGTCCACCGGGAGGGTCCACCTACCCCGGAGGGCCCTATGGGCTGTATGTTGAAGGGAACTAGCCCCTAAGTGGGTTGGGCACCATCCCCCTAGGGCCCATGCGCCTAGGGTTGGGGGGACCCTTAAGCCCCCCCTGGCTTGGGGGGCAAGCCCCCTCCCCTTGGCCGCCGCCCCCTCTAGATCTCATCTAGAGGGGCCGGCCCCCTTCCCCCTTCGCCCTATAAATAGATGGGTGGAGGGAGGGCAGCAGTACCACATCCAGGGCGCAGCCCTCCCCCTCTCCAACACCTCCTCCTTCTTCCGCGGTGCTTGGCGAAGCCCTGCCGGAGTACCACGCTGCTCCAACACCACCACGTCGTCGTGCTGCTACTGGAGTTGTCTTCCCCAACCTCTCCCTCTCTCCTTGCTGGATCAAGGCGTGGGAGACGTCACCAGGCTATACGTGTGTTGAACGCGTAGGCGTCGTTGTTCGGCGCTTAGATCGGAATCAACTGCGATCTAAATCGCTACGAGTACGACTCCTTCATCCGCGTTCTTGTAACGCTTCCGCATCGCCATCTTCAAGGGTATGAAGATGCACTCCCATCTCTCTCATTACTAGTCTCTCCATAGATTGATCTTGGTGATGCGTAGAATTTTTTTTAATTTCTGCAACGATCCCCAACAGTGGCATCATGAGCTAGGTCTATGCATAGTTTCTATGCACGAGTAGAACACAAGTTGTTGTGGGCGTCGATTTTGTCAATGTACTTGCCGTTACTAGTCTTATCTTGATTCGGCGGCATCATGGGATGAAGCGGCCCAGACCGACCTTACACGTACGCTTACGTGAGACATGTTCCACCGACTTACATGCACTAGTTGCATAAGGTGGCTAGCGGGTGTCTGTCTCTCCCACTTTAGTCGGATCGGATTTGATGAAAAGGGTCCTTATGAAGGGTAAATAGAAATTGGCATATCACGTTGTGTTTTCGGCACAGGTAAGAAACGTTCTTGCTAGAAACCTATAGCAGCCACGTAAAAACTTGCAACAACAATTAGAGGACGTCTAACTTGTTCTTGCATCATATGCGCCGTGTGATGTGATATGGCCAAAAGGATGTGATGAATGATATATGTGATGTATGAGATTGATCATGTTCTTGTAATAGGAATCACGACTTGCATGTCGATGAGTATGACAACCGGCAGGAGCCATAGGAGTTGTCTTAATTTATTTATGACTTGCGTGTCAACATAAACATCATGTAATTACTTTACTTTATTGCTAATCGTTAGACATTGTGGTAGAAGTAATAGTTGGTGAGACAACTTCATGAAGACACGATGATGGAGATCATGGTGTCATGCCGGTGATGATGATGATCATGGCGCCTCGAAGATGGAGATCAAAAGGAGCAAAATGATATTGCCATATCATGTCACTATTTGATTGCATGTGATGTTTATCATGTTTTTACATCTTATTTGCTTAGAACGACGGTAGCTTAAATAAGATGACCCCTCGCAATAATTTCAAGAAAGTGTTCCCCCTAACTGTGCATCGTTGCGAAGGTTCATTGTTTTGAAGCACCATGTGATGATCGGGTGTGATAGATTCTAACGTTCGAATACAACGGGTGTAAGACAGATTTACACACGCAATACACTTAGGTTGACTTGACGAGCCTAGCATGTACAGACATGGCCACAGAACACGGAAGACCGAAAGGTCGAACATGAGTCGTATAGAAGATACGATCAACATGGAGATGTTCACCGTTGATGACTAGTCCGTCTCACGTGATGATCGGACACGGCCTAGTCAATTCGGATCATGTATCACTTAGATAACTAGAGGGATGTCTATCTGAGTGGGAGTTCATTAAATAATTTGATTAGATGAACTTAATTATCATGAACTTAGTGTAAAAACTTTACAATATGTCTTGTAGATCAAATGCCCACGCTAATGTTGCCCTCAACTTCAACGCGTTCCTAGAGAAAACCAAGTTGAAAGACGATGGTAGCAACTACACGGACTGGGTCCGTAACTTGAGGATTATCCTCATAGCTGCCAAGAAAGCATATGTCCTTGAAGCACCGCTAGGTGACGCACCTGTTTTCCCAGCAACTCAAGACGTTATGAACGCCTGGCAGTCGTGTAGTGATGATTACTCCCTGGTTCAGTGCGGCATGCTTTACAGCTTAGAACCGGGGCTCCAAAAGCGTTCTGAGCAACACGGAGCATATGAGATGTTCCAAGAGCTGAAAATGGTTTTCCAAGCTCATGCCCGAGTCGAGAGATATGAAGTCTCTAACAAGTTCTACAGTTTTAAGATGGAGGAGAATAGTTCCGTCAGCGAGCACATACTCAAAATGTCTGGGTTGCACAACCGCTTGTCTCAGCTGGGAGTTAATCTCCCGGATGATGCGGTCGTTGACAGAATCCTTCAATCGCTTCCACCTAGCTACAAGAGCTTTTTGATGAACTTCAATATGCAGGGGATGGAAAAAACCATTCCTGAGGTATATTCAATGCTGAAATCAGCGGAGGTGGAGATCAAAAAGGAACATCAAGTGTTGATGGTGAATAAAACCACTAAGTTCAAGAAAGGCAAGGGTAAAAAGAACTTCAAGAAGGACGGCAAGGGAGTTGCCGCGCCTGGTAAGCAAGCTGTCGGGAAGAAGCCAAAGAATGGACCCAAGCCTGAGACTGAGTGCTTTTATTGCAAGGGAAACGGTCACTGGAAGTGGAACTGGGCCAAGTACTTAGCGGATAAGAAGGCCGGCAATACCAAAGGTATATATGATATACATGTTATTGATGTGTACCTTACCAGCACTCGTAGTAGCTCCTGGGTATTTGATACCGGTGCGGTTGCGCATATTTGTAACTCAAAACAGGAGCTGCGGAATAAGCGGAGACTGGCGAAGGACGGACGATGCGCATCGGGGATGGTTCCAAGGTCGATGTGATCGCCGTCGGCACGCTACCTCTACATTTACCTACGGGATTAGTTTTAAACCTCAATAATTGTTATTTAGTGCCAGCTTTGAGCATGAACATTGTATCTGGATCTCGTTTAATGCGAGATGGCTAATCATTTAAATATGAGAATAATGGTTGTTCTATTTATATGAGAGATATGTTTTATAGTCATGCCCCGCTGGTCAATGGTTTATTCTTATTGAATCTCGAACGTGATGTTACACATATTCATAGTGTGAATGCAAAAAGATGTAAAGTTGATAATGATAGTCCCACATACTTGTGGCACTGCCGCCTTGGTCACATTGGTGTCAAACGCATGAAGAAACTCCATGCAGATGGACTTTTGGAGTCTCTTGATTATGAATCATTTGACACGTGCGAACCATGCCTCATGGGCAAAATGACCAAGACTCCGTTCTCCGGAACAATGGAGCGAGCAACCAACTTATTGGAAATCATACATACAGATGTATGCGGTCCAATGAGTGTTGAGGCTCGCGGTGGTTATCGTTATGTCCTCACCCTCACTGATGACTTAAGTAGATATGGGTATATCTACTTAATGAAACACAACTCTCAGACCTTTGAAAAGTTCAAGGAATTTTAGAGTGAGGTTGAGAATCAACGTGATAGGAAAATAAAGTTCTTACGATCAGATCATGGAGGGGAATATTTGAGTCACGAATTTGGCACGCACTTAAGGAAATGTGGAATTGTTTCACAACTCACGCCGCCTGGAACACCTCAGCGTAATGGTGTGTACGAATGTCGTAATCATACTCTGTTGGACATGGTGCGATCTATGATGTCTCTTACCGACCTACCGCCATCATTTTGGGGTTATGCTTTAGAGACTGCCGCATTCACTTTAAATAGGGCTCCGTCGAAATCCGTTGAGAAGACACCGTATGAATTATGGTTTGGGAAGAAACCTAAGCTGTCGTTTCTGAAAGTTTGGGGATGCGATGCTTATGTCAAGAAACTTCAACCTGAAAAGCTCGAACCCAAATCGGAAAAATGTGTCTTCATAGGATACCCTAAGGAAACTATTGGGTATACCTTCTACCTCAGATCCGAAGGCAAGATCTTTGTTGCCAAGAATGGATCCTTTCTAGAGAAAGAGTTTCTCTCGAAATAAGTAAGTGGGAGGAAAGTAGAACTTGATGAAGTACTGCCTCTTGAACCGGAAAGTAGTGCAGCTCAAGAAAATGTTTCTGTGATGCCTGCACCGACTAGAGAGGAAGTTAATGATGATGATCAAGGAACTTTGGATCAAGTTACTACTGAACTTCGTAGGTCCACAAGGACACGTTCCGCACCAGAGTGGTACGGCAAGCCTGTCCTGGAAATCATGTTGTTAGACAATGGTGAACCTTCGAACTATGAAGAAGCGATGGCGGGCCCGGATTCCAACAAATGGCTAGAAGCCATGAAATCCGAGATAGGATCCATGTATGAAAATGAAGTATGGACTTTGACTGACTTGCCTGATGATCGGCGAGCCATAGAAAATAAATGGATCTTTAAGAAGAAGACGAACGCGGATGGCAATGTAATCATCTATAAAGCTCGGCTTGTCGCTAAGGGTTATCAACAAGTTCAAGGGGTTGACTACGATGAGACCTTCTCACCCGTAGCCAAGCAGAAGTCCGTCCGAATCATGTTAGCAATTGCCGCATTCTATGATTATGAGATATGGCAAATGGACGTCAAAACGGCATTCCTTAATGGTTTCCTTAAGGAAGAATTGTATATGATGCAGCTGGAAGGTTTTGTCGATCCTCAGAATGCTGACAAGGTATGCAAACTCCAGCACTCAATCTATGGGCTGGTGCAAGCATCTCAGAGTTGGAACATTCGCTTTAATGAGATGATCAAAGCGTTTGGGTTTACACAAACTTATGGAGAAGCCTGTGTTTATAAGAAAGTGAGTGGGAGCTCTGTAGCATTTCTCATATTATATGTGGATGACACACTATTGATGGGAAATGATATAGAATTCTTGGAAAGCATAAAGGCCTACTTGAATAAGTGTTTTTCAATGAAGGACCTCGGAGAAGCTGCTTACATATTAGGCATCAAGATCTATAGAGATAGATCGAGACGCCTCATTGGTCTTTCACAAAGCACATACCTTGACAAGATATTGAAGAAGTTCAATATGGATCAGTCCAAGAAGGGGTTCTTGCCTATGTTGCAAGGTGTGAGATTGACCATGGCTCAATGCCCGACCACGGCAGAAGATAGAGAAAAGATGAGTGCCATCCCCTATGCCTCGGCCATAGGGTCTATTATGTATGGCATGCCCAGACCTGATGTGAACCTTGCCGTAAGTTTGGTAGGAAGATACCAAAGTAATCCCAGCATGGAACACTGGACAGCGGTCAAGAATATCCTGAAGTACCTGAAAAGGACTAAGGATATGTTTCTCGTTTATGGAGGTGATGAAGAGCTCGTCGTAAAGGGTTACGTCGATGCTAGCTTCGACACAGATCTGGATGACTCCAAGTCGCAAACCGGATACGTGTATATTTTGAATGGTGGGTCAGTCAGCTGGTGCAGTTGCAAGCAAAGCGTCATGACAGGATCTACATGTGAAGCGGAGTACATGGCAGCCTCGGAGATAGCACATGAAGCAATCTAGATGAAGGAGTTCATTACCGACCTAGGAGTTGTTCCCAATGCGTCGGGCCCGATGACTCTCTTCTGTGATAACACTGGAGCTATTGCCCTTGCCAAGGAGCCCAGGTTTCACAAGAAGACCAGGCATATCAAGCGTCGCTTCAACTCCATTCATGAAAATGTTAAAGATGGAGGCATAGATATTTGTAAAGTGCATACGGACCTGAATGCCGCAGATCTGTTGACTAAACCTCTTCCACGAGCAAAACATGATCAACACTAGAACTCTATGGGTGTTCTATTCATCACAATGTAACTAGATTATTGACTCTAGTGCAAGTGGGAGAATGTTGGAAATATGCCCTAGAGGCAATAATAAAATGGTTATTATTATATTTCCTTGTTCATGATAATTGTCTATTGTTCATGCTATAATTGTGTTATCCGGAAATCGTAATACATGTGTGAATACATAGACCACAACATGTCCCTAGTGAGCCTCTAGTTGACTAGCTCGTTGATCAATAGATGGTTACGGTTTCCTGACCATGGACATTGGATGTCATTGATAACGGGATCACATCATTAGGAGAATGATGTGATGGACAAGACCCAATCCTAAGCATAGCACAAGATCGTGTAGTTCGTCTGCTAAAGCTTTTCTAATGTCAAGTATCATTTCCTTAGACCATGAGATTGTGCAACTCCCGGATACCGTAGGAATGCTTTGGGTGTGCCAAACATCACAACGTAACTGGGTGGCTATCAAGGTGCACTACGGGTATCTCCGAAAGTGTTTGTTGGGTTGGCACGAATCGAGACTGGGATTTGTCACTCCGTGTGACGGAGAGGTATCTCTGGGCCCACTCGGTAGGACATCATCATAATGAGCTCAATGTGATCAAGGAGTTGATCACGGGATGATGTGTTACAGACGAGTAAAGAGACTTGCCGGTAACGAGATTGAACAAGGTATAGGAATACCGACGATCGAATCTCGGGCAAGTATCATACTGGTAGGCAAAGGGAATTGTGTACGGGATTGATTGAATCCCCGACATCGTGGTTCATCCGATGAGATCATCGTGGAGCATGTGGGAACCAACATGGGTATCCAGATCCCGCTGTTGGTTATTGGCCGGAGAGATGTCTCGGTCATGTCTATATGCCTCCCGAACCCGTAGGGTCTGCACACTTAAGGTTAGATGACGCTAGGGTTATAGGGAAATTTTGTACGTGGATGTTGTTCGGAGTCCCGAATGAGATCCCGGACATCACGAGGAGTTCCGGAATGGTCCGGAGGTGAAGATTTATATATGGGAAGTCATCATCCGGTCACCGGAAGTATTCGGGGGTTTGCCGGTATTGTACCGGGATCACCGAAGGGGTTCCGGGGGTCCATCGGGAGGGTCCACCTGCCCCGGAGGGCCCTATGGGCTCTATGTGGAAGAGAACCAGCCCCTAAGTGGGCTGGGCACCATCCCCCTAGGGCCCATGCACCTAGGGTTGGGGGGACCCTTAAGCCCCCCCCCCTTG
>NC_057811.1:404334259-404338823 GCF_018294505.1 Triticum aestivum | reverse complement strand
GGCCCCCTTCCCCCTTCGCCCTATAAATAGAGGGGTGGAGGGAGGGCAGCAGGACCACATCCAAGGCACAGCCCTCCCCCTCTCCAACACCTCCTCCTTCCGCGGTGCTTGGCGAAGCCCTGCCGGAGTACCATGCTGCTCCAACACCACCACGTCGTCGTGCTGCTGCTGGAGTTGTCTTCCCCAACCTCTCCCTCTCTCCTTGCTGGATCAAGGCGTGGGAGACGTCACCGGCCTGTACGTGTGTTGAACACGGAGGCGCCGTTGTTCGGCGCTTAG
Source organism: Triticum aestivum (assembly GCF_018294505.1). NCBI lineage: Eukaryota > Viridiplantae > Streptophyta > Magnoliopsida > Poales > Poaceae > Triticum > Triticum aestivum. Next base: position 404,338,544 of record NC_057811.1, on the reverse strand, counting down.
ATCGGAATCAACTGCGATCTGAATTGCTACGAGTACGACTCCTTCATCCGTGTTCTTGTAACGCTTCCGCATCGCGATCTTCAAGGGTATTAAGATGCACTCCCCTCTCTCTCTCTCTCTTTGCTAGTCTCTCCATAGATTGATCTTGGTGATGCGTAGAATTTTTTTTAATTTCTGCAACGATCCCCAACAAAACGCATACGCAAAAAGATAGGTCTAATCATTTCAGCAAAGTGCTCAAAATCCTCATCATCCTTTTTCTAGGATGGTTTAGGAGGAAAAGGCATGGGTTTCTGAACCCATGGTTCTCTTTCTTTATCGTGCTTCCTAGCAACAAAGTCTCTCTTATCATAATGTTGATTCTTTGATTGTGGGTTATCAAGATCAACAACAGGTTCAATCTATACATCATTGTCATTGCTAGGTTGAGCATCAACATGAACATCATTTTTAACATTATCACTAGGTTCATGTTCATCACCAGATTGTGTTTCAGCATCAGAAATAGAAATATCATTGGGATTCTCAGGTGTGTCTACAACAGGTTCACTAGAAGCATGCAAAGTCCTATCATTTTTCTTTTTCTTCTTTTTAGAAGGACTTGGTGCATCAACATTAGTTCTCTGAGAATCTTGCTCAATTCTCTTGGGGTGCCCCTCAGGATACAAAGGTTCCTGAGTCATTTTGCCCCCTCTAGTCATAACTCTAACAGCATTATCATTTTTCTTATTATTCAATTCATTGAGCAAATCATTTTGAGCTTTAAGCACATGTTCTACTTGAGTGGTAACCATAGATGCATGTTTACTAATAAGTTTAAGTTCACCTTTAACTCTAGACATATAATCACTCAAGTGTTCAATCATATAAGCTTTACGTTTCAATTGTCTACCAACATAAGCATTGAAGTTTTCTTGTATAATAATAAAATTATCAAACTCATCTAAGCATTGGCTAGCAGACTTATAATGAGGAATATCACCTTCATCAAATCTATAGAGAGAATTTACCTTTACTACCTGTGTCGGGTTATCATGACCATGTATTTCTTCAATAGGTGGTAAATTCTTAACATCTTCAGCTTTAATGCCTTTTTCTTTCATAGATTTCTTTGCCTCTTGCATATCTTTAGGACTGAGAAATAGAAAACACATTTTCTTCAGAGTTGGCTTAGGAGTTGGTTTAGGAAGTGTCCAATTATTTTCATTACTCAACATATTATTCAATAGCAATTCAGCTTGATCAACTGTTCTTTTCCTGAAACACAACCAGCACAACTATCCAGGTGGTCTCTGGAAGCATCGGTTAGTCCATTATAAAAGATATCAAGTATTTCCCTTTTCTTGAGAGGATGATCAGGCAAAGCATTAAGTCATCGGAGAAGCCTCCCCCAAGCTTGTGGGAGACTCTCTTCTTCAATTTGCACAAAATTATATATTTCCCTTAAAGCAGCTTGTTTCTTATGGGCGGGGAAATATTTAGCAGAGAAGTAATAAATCATATCCTGGGGACTACGCACACAACCAGGATCAAGAGAATTAAACCATGTTTTAGCATCACCCTTCAATGAGAACGGAAATAGCTTAAGGATATAGTAGTAACGAATTTTTTCCTCATGAGTGAATAGGGTGGCTATATCATTCAATTTAGTAAGATGTGCCACAACAGTTTCAGATTCATAGCCATGAAAAGGATCAGATTCAACCAAAGTAATTATCTCAGGATCGACAGAGAAATCATAATCCTTATCAGTAATACAAATAGGTGAAGTAGCAAAAATAGGGTCATATTTCATTCTAGCATTCAAAGACTTTTCTTTCAGCTTAGCTAACAGTTTCTTAAGATCATATCTATCATTGCAGGTAAGAAAGTCTCTAGCAGTTTCTTCATCCATAACATAACCCTCAGGCACAACAGGCAAGTCATATCTAGGGGGAGAATCTTCATCATCACTTTCATCAATATTATCAGTTTCAATAATTTCATTCTCTCTAGCCTTAGCAAGTTGTTCATCAAGAAATTCACCTAGTGGCACAGTATTATCAAGCATAGAAGTAGTTTCATCATAAGCATCATGCATAGCAGAAGTGGCATCATCAATAGCATGCGACATATCAGAATTAATAGCAGAAGCAGGTTTAGGTGTCGCAAGTTTAATCAAAACAGAAGGAGAATCAAGTGCAGAGCTAGATGGCAATTCCTTACCTCCCCTCGTAGTTGAGGGATAAATCTTGGTTTTCTCATCTTTCAAGTTCCTCATAGTGACTAGCAGATATAAATCCCAAGTGACTCAAAGAATAGAGCTATGCTCCCCGGCAATGGCGCCAGAAAATAGTCTTGATAACCCACAAGTATAGGGGATCACAACAGTTTTTGAGGGTAGAGTATTCAACCCAAATTTATTCATTCGACACAAGGGGAGCAAAGAATATTCTCAAGTATTAGCAGTTGAGTTGTCAATTCAACCACACCTGGAAAACTTAATATCTGCAGCAAAGTATTTAGTAGCAAAGTAGTATGGAAGTAACGGTAACGGTGGCAAAAGTAACAGTAGCAACTTTGTAGTAATTGTAAAAGTGGCAACGGTAAAGTAACTAAGCAAAGATCAATACGTGAAAAGCTCGTAGGCATTGGATCAGTGAGGGATAATTATGTCGAATGCGATTCCTCATGCAACAGTTATAACATAGGGTGACACAGAACTAGCTCCAGTTCATCAATGTAATGTAGGCATGTATTCCGAATATAGTCATATGTGCTTATGGAAAAGAACTTGCATGACATCTTTTGTCCTACCCTCTCGTGGCAGCGGGGTCCTATTGGAAACTAAGGGATATTAAGGCCTCCTTTTAATAGAGTACCGGACCAAAGCATTAACACTTAGTGAATACATGAACTCCTCAAACTACGGTCATCACCGGGAGTGGTCCCGATTATTGTCACTTCGGGGTTGCCGGATCATAACACATAGTAGGTGACTATTGACTTGCAAGATAGGATCAAGAACTCACATATATTCATGAAAACATAATAGGTTCAGATCTGAAATCATGGCACTCGGGCCCTAGTGACAAGCATTAAGCATGGCAAAGTCATAGCAACATCAATCTCAGAACATAATGGATACTAGGGATCAAACCCTAACAAAACTAACTCGATTACATGATAAATCTCATCCAACCCATCACCGTCCAGCAAGCCTACGATGGAATTACTCACGCACGGCGGTGAGCATAATGAAATTGGTGATGGAGGATGGTTGATGATGATGACGGCGACGAATTCCCCTCTCCGGAGCCCCGAACGGACTCCAGATCAGCCCTCCCGAGAGAGATTAGGGCTTGGCGGCGGCTCCGTATCGTAAAACGCGATGAATCCTTCTCTCTGATTTTTTTCTCCCCGAACGTGAATATATAGAGTTGGAGTTGAGGTTGGTGGAGCCTCAGGAGGCCCACGCGGGGGCGCGCCCCCACCCTCGTGGACAGGGTGTGGGCCCCTGGTCTTGATTCTTTCGCCAGTATTTTTTATAAATTCCAAAAATATGCTCCATGAAGTTTCAGGTCATTCCGAGAACTTTTATTTCTGCACAAAAATAACACCATGGCAATTCTGCTGAAAATAGCGTTAGTCCGATTTAGTTCCATTCAAATCATGCAAGTTAGAGTCCAAAACAAGGGCAAAAGTGTTTGGAAAAGTAGATACGATGGAGACATATCAACTCCCCCAAGCTTAAACCCTTGCTTGTCCTCAAGCAATTCAGTTGATAAACTGAAAGTGATAAAGAAAAACTTTTACAAACTCTGTTTGCTCTTGTTGTTGTAAATATGTAAAGCCAGTATTCAAGTTTTCAGCAAAGATTATGAACCAACCATATTAACAATAACACTTAGGTCTCATGTTTACTCATATCAATGGCATAATCAACTAGCGAGCAATAATAATAAATCTGGGATGACAACACTTTCTCAAAACAACACTACTGGAATTAGCTTATTTGGCGTCTGCCTGTTCTTTGCCGTCCGCTGGCGGACGGCAAAGAAAGTCTTTTCCATCCGCTTACAGAAAACGGACGGCAAAGAACAGGCTGATGGCAAAGAAGGTCTTTGCCATCAGCCTGTTCTTTGCCGTCCGCTGGCTGACGGCAAAGAGAGACCTGGCCCCACTAAACGAGCTAATTGGAAAAAACTTAGCGACCCCCCTCTTTGCCGTCTGCTAGCAGACGACAAAGAGGAAACAAAGCGGACGGCAAAGGGTGGGCGGACGGCAAAGATGGGACCTAACTAAC
>NC_057811.1:404333860-404334249 GCF_018294505.1 Triticum aestivum | reverse complement strand
AGGTCTCATGTTTACTCATATCAATGGCATAATCAACTAGCGAGCAATAATAATAAATCTGGGATGACAACACTTTCTCAAAACAACACTACTGGAATTAGCTTATTTGGCGTCTGCCTGTTCTTTGCCGTCCGCTGGCGGACGGCAAAGAAAGTCTTTTCCATCCGCTTACAGAAAACGGACGGCAAAGAGAGACCTGGCCCCACTAAACGAGCTAATTGGAAAAAACTTAGCGACCCCCCTCTTTGCCGTCTGCTAGCAGACGACAAAGAGGAAACAAAGCGGACGGCAAAGGGTGGGCGGACGGCAAAGATGGGACCTAACTAACGGCCGAGCCCTACCCTGCCCCTTCTCTTTGTTTCTCTCCCTCTCTCCTCCCCGACGACCAC
>NC_057811.1:404323896-404332891 GCF_018294505.1 Triticum aestivum | reverse complement strand
CCGACACCCCGGCACGACACCCCGACCCCCGACACCCTGACATCATATATTTTTCGAATTTGTTATGAGAAACATCATATATAACTGTGTTGATCGGGTAGATTTAAACATCATATATATTTTTTGATTTTGTTATGAAAAACATCATATATTATTATTCATGTCGGTATTTTTTTATGTTGTACTATTTTCGTTTACTCTTTGTCATGGCAGGTGTTGAAAGATGGTGGGCGCTAGTCGGGAGCGCTCCGAGGCCCCTTCTTCATCGGCGCGTGGTGGGAGGTCTTCCATTCCACACGCACCTCTCCGCCAAGCGTTGCTGGACAGTATGGCGACACCGCCGGGCCCTTCTTCGTCGACAGCGGTGCCCAGCAGGGGACGAGGTAAGGGAGGGAAGAAGAGAGGAGTTGGAGCACGTGGTCGCGGGAGAGGAGGCAGGGTGACTGCTAGGGCGCTTTCCTCGCCACCACCCCCAGCTGTTTCACCCGAGCACGTGACTGCTAGGGTGGACTCGTCCGAGGAGGAGGCTACACGGACTCCGGTCCACGAGCCTTCGGCCCATGAGCCTCGGGTCGACGGGCCTTCGGCCCACGAGACCCCGGAGGAGCACACGTCTGGATGGGGTACCTGGCCGGATGAGCCTGAGGGGCCGAGTGGCCATGCTGATGATGGCGGGGAGCCGACTGATATTGAGGAGGAAGGGGGCACCGTCTACCAGCGTGGTTGTACACGGCTCCCGTCTGTGCTGGCGACCCGCTAGCAGAGGTGGTTGATTTTCCCTGATGGGGAGAGGTAAGTGCATTTAATCTTTTTGTACCTTCTGCATTCACGTTTCTTCAAATATCTAATGTGCTGGCCTTGTCATGCTGTAGGGGTTGGGACCACCATCATAGTGTCCACCGGCCCAACTCCGTCCTTGGAGTGCTTTGCCGGCAAAACTTCCCGGGGTTTGTCACGTTGCCTGGTGAGTGTCGGCTTCCAGAGCTTGGATTGAGCTGGGAGCACTACTTGGCTGCCCCGGCCCTGCCGGGTGAGATTATCGACGGTGTCTTGTGCGACACGAGGGCAGACGTGGTGATTAGAAAGTTCTGGGTAATTTCTCCTTTACACATTTAAAAATCTTCAACTAGCTAGTTATTAATTGTACTAATCAATATTGTCTCATTTGATTGCAGACATTCTACAGGTGTGAGGAGGGATACGAGGAGGAGGCGGCAAATGTTATCGAGAACGTCTGCAAGCTCCTACTACAGAACTTACGGCACGAGGCTCGGGTGCAGGCTGTTCGAGACTACTACGCCTTGCGTGGTATCAAGAAGCCCAAGCCGGCGTGCCGCGATAAGTTCCTGAGTAAGGAGCAGTACATGAAGGTAATTCTTAAGGCCTTGTACTTACTTCCTTCATTTAGTAATTCATAGCCGTAGCGCTCAAGTTTCTATTTGCTAACTTAGGCGCCTCCGAGATGGTGTGTGGATCGGATGGATTGTTGGGAGGTGTTAGTCAATGAGTGGTGCTCAAAAGAATGGCTAGCCGTCCACAACGCGGCCAAGGACAAGCATGCCCAAATGGAAGGTGTGCCACACCATCAAGGCAGCTCCAACTTATATCAGTTCGGGCGGAACTGGGTATGTGGTTTGCTTCATGATTCATGCAATTCATTCATCATGCTAGCTTGAGCCCTTTAATTACTAATTTAATTTGTTTCTCTCTTTCAGGCACGCTACAATAAGGCGGATAAGGTGCCAGAGGTGTACGACCTGTATGTCATGGCCCACACTGCCTCTTTCAAGAAAGTCAAGGCATTCTCTCCGTCTGACCTCGATGATGCAAACAACTTCACCAACATCTCCTCCCACGACAAGCTCGTGAAATATAGAGATGAGGGGAAGGCAAGGAAAGGGGAGGACTTTAACCCGAGCCAGGGTCCCATTGATCCAGAGCTGGTGATGATATCTGGTGGCGGGAGGTCCCATGGCTCCATAGCCATTGGAGATGGACTTATCCGTTGTCCTAGCACTCTCCCGGAGATCAAGGCGCGCCAGTCGAGCTCCGCTCCTGAGATAAGGCCTCGTGAACGGCCAGTCCAACTCACCATCAAGGTTAGTTATACGTACTCAACTATCTTTCTCCATTACATTGTGTGTGCTTCCATCAATGATTGCAAATGGTAACGAGGAGTGGTGTGCAGGCTGCTATACAGAGTGAGAGAGATAGAACGGAGAATCTTCTGGCGGAGGCGGCGGACAGGCAGCGGGAGTTGGAGGAGAGGACGACAAAGATGTTGGAGGAGGAGAGGGCACGGAATGACATGCAGGCAAGGGCCATGTACGAGCTCCTTGTGGTAAGTTTCTTCTGCAGATTAGCCAAAACATTCATGTAGTGTTTGTCTCATTACTAACTAGTATGACTGAGTCGTCAAAACAAAATGTGCAGTCTGTGTGCGAGAAGACCGGTCAGAACACTCCGCCGATGCCCGTGATTGCTCCTGGGACCACGGTGAGTTTAATTTGAATGGACATTACTTGCTAGTCTTAACATTTGAGTGTCATCATGCTAACGAGACATTGGAAATGATCTTTGGTGCAGTGTAACTCCAGACAAGTATCGCACGATCCTTCTCTAGCTACCGGCACGAGCCAGCCCGCTCCTACACCTCCATGATCATGGTAAGTTTCTCTAGTGTTTTGCTTAACAAATGCATAAAGACCTAGACTTAGCCTTATTTCCTCCAATATGCTTACCACAATGACCTAGACTTAGCATAATTAGCTTAGTTAGCTCATAAACAATCCATTTTACCCAAGTTAGCTCTAAAATGACCCATTTTACCTTAGTTAGCTCATAAATGATCAATTTTACCCAAGTTAGCTCTAAAATGACCCATTTTACCTAGACTAGCTCCAAAATGATCCATTTTACCTATGTTAGCTCTAAAATGACCCATTTTACCTAGGTTAGCTCCAAAATGACCCATCTTACCTAGGTTAGCTCCAAAATGATGCATTTTACCCAAGTTAGCTCTAAAATGACCCATTTTACGTAGATTAGCTCATAAACGATCCATTTCACCTAGGTTAGCTCACAAACGATCAATTTCACCTAAATTAGCTCATAAATGTCATATATTCTTCTTCTTCTTCATATTCTTCTTCTTCTTCTTCTAATCTTCTTCTAACTTTCTTATTTCCCATTTTGCAGAATTCATTCGCTTCACGGAAGCTTGCATAGATGGAGTGCTTGTTTGGATGAACTATGTTTCTTTTGTATCGATGAACTATGCATGTATGGTAGGAAGACACTATTGTAATATGTATGGTTGGATGCATGTATGTGGAACTTGCTATGTATGGTTGATGGAACTATGCATGTATGATGAAATTATATGTGTTGGATATCTCATATGTTTGCTGTGAACTTGCCATGTGAAAAATATATATGTATCATCTATTTGCTGTGAGAATGGTTGGGTATAAGAAAAAACAGGAAAAAGAGGCAATGCAGGCTCTTTGCCGTCTGCCACCGACGGCAACGGGCTCTTTGCCGTCCGCGGCGGACGGCAAAGAAACCACGTGGCAACCACCTGTGCTTTCTGGCAGCTGACCCATTTGGTCAGTTTGCCTACAGTGGCAGACGGCAAAGGCTTGATGCTCTTTGCCGTCAGTGGCGGACGGCAAAGGCTGCCGTTAGACGCCTAACGGACTACCAACGAATTTATTGCCGTCGGCTTTCTTTGCCGTCCGCCGCTGATGGCAAAGGCCCCTTTGTCGTCCGCTTCAAAAAGCAGATGGCAAAGAAGCTCTTTGCCGATGCCTACTTTGCCGGAGCCTTTTGCCGTCCGCGGCAAACGGCAAAGGCCTTTGCCGTCCACCATCCTTGCCTTTACCGTCTGCCGTGGCAGACGGCAAAGTAGCTGATTCCAGTAGTGCAATCATAATATGATATAACAAGATGGTATCTCGCTAGCCCTTTCTGAGACCGCAAAACATAAATGAAGAGCACCTCTGAAGATCAAGGACTGACTAGACATTGTAATTCATGGTAAAAGAGATCCAGCCACAGTCATACTCAATATAAATTAATAGTAATGCATGCAAATGACAGCGGTGCTCTCCAACTGGTGCTTTTTAATAAGAGGATGATGACTCAACATAAAAGTAAATAGATAGGCCCTTCACAGAGGGAAGCAGGGATTTGTAGAGGTGCCAGAGCTCGATTTTTGAAATAGAGATAAATAATATTTTGAGTGGCATACTCTCATTGTCAACATAACAACCGAGAGATCTCGATATCTTCCATGCTACACACATTATTGGCGGTTCCCAAACAGAATGGTAAAGTTTATACTCCCCCACCACCAACAAGCATTAATCCATGGCTTGCCCGAAACAACGGGTGCCTCCAACTAACAACAATCCTGGGGGAGTTTTGTTTGCAATTATTTTGATTTGGTTTAAGCATGGGACTGGGCATCCTGGTGACCAGCCATTTTCTCGTGAGTGAGGAGCGGAGTCCACTCCTCTTAAGAATAACACGCCTAGCATGGAAGATACAGACAACCCTAGTTGATACATGAGCTATTCGAGCATACAAAACAGAATTTTATTTGAAGGTTTAGAGTTTGGCACATATAAATTTACTTGGAACGGCAGGTAGATACCGCATATAGGAAGGTATAGTGGACTCATATGGAATAACTTTGGGGTTTATGGAATTGGATGCACAAGCAGTATTCCCGCTTAGTACAAGTGAAGGCTAGAAAAAGACTGGGAAGCGACCAGCTAGAGAGTGACAACAGTCATGAACATGCATTAAAATTAATCAACACTGAGTGCAGGCATGAGTAGGATATAATTCACCATGAATATAAATATCGTGGAGGTGGAGCCACCAGCGCCGCCTCAGCGGCAACGCCGCCCGCGGTCCGGCAAGGTGGATTTCAAACGGGGACAGGAATGGCGTCACCCCTGTGGGCGCTGACGCGGGCCCAGCCCCGCCCTGACATGGCCTCTGCAGATAAGGCTAGGGAGCCTACCTCGGAATGACATGTGGAAAGCGAAAGCAAAAGCGAAAGCGGCGCGGCAGTCGATGTGGATACGGTCAGCCGTATCGGGCTGGCGGCCAGGAGGATGGAGACACGATCGTCTCATGCCTCTGTGCACCCCTCCAGAGGTGGGGCCAGTGCAGAGGATCGGGATCCACTTTTGGACCGGTCTCCTGCCTCGGTCTGCATAGCTAGGTGGGTTGGTGGGATGGAGCGCTCGAGCTCTGTGACACGTGAGGAACCTGCTACTTCTGGAGGTGGTTGGCCTGACGGGCCACTTTTCATTGGCTCGATGGAGATCCTGTCGGTGCCATCTGGTGGGCCCACCCCGTGCGATGGGCTGGTGGATGGTGGATGTCTCTCGGCCCTGCGGTCTCCCACCCCAACCCCCGAGGCGCACTCACGGGCAAACCGACATGTGGGGCCCGAGCTCAGCGTAGGGGATTGGTTTACGGTCAGCCTGTCTTCTGAGGTCTCCGCCCCGCCCTGCACCCCGCAGGTGGGCCCGCGCGAGCTTTCCAACCTATCGCCTGGCCCGCCCACATGCAGCGCCCGGCTCGCAACTGATGAGGCTGGCCCTGATGGGGCCCATCTGGAAGCGAGCGGCCAGCGGTTGCACGTCCATGCACCGGGCTCAGGCATCAACCCAGGTGAATCCGGGCCCTCGCCAGCAAGTGTTGGCCCGCTGCTCGAGGCCGATCCCATGCAGACCATGCAGGCCACGCCCCTGCCTGTTTCCCTCAAGGCCTTAGCTTCGGCTTTCTGCGACGAGATTCGGGGACACATTTCGCCCGTTCTGGCCGTTCCTGAGACCCAGAAGACGCGCCACCCGCGGAAGCGCAACCTGCCCACGGGTTCACCTAGAAGGAGTGCTAGGATCGCAAAGAGCAGGAAGCCATCAACGGCTTCGAAGCAGCAACAGATTATTATTCGCAAGTTATGTGTGGCGAATGAGGGCGAGGTGATCGGGGAAGAAGTGTTGAAAATGTATGTGGATCTTTTCGACAATAATGGTGTCTAGTGTCTTTTTTAGCATACATATAAAGAGCGATGTCATTTCTTAGTAGTTGGAACCCCTGGTGGTGAAACTGAGTAGTGGGACACAACTATTGGCATAAATGATTAAAATCCATTTTTCTCGTGTAGCCCTTATTTTGACGTATTTCGTCTTGAAAATCCACACACATGCACATTGTGTCTCTAAGTATATGTGCATTTTTCTAAACGTAAAAAAAATGAATTTTGAATTTCTCGAATTCGGCCTCCATGGAGGCCGTCCTCCATTCAACATTTTCGAGACATAACAATTCCACAATCGAAAGAAGCCATTAGCATTTCCTTCTCGCGATCCAGGGACCAGAGTTCTCTTTCCCGGCTGCCTGCGTGCAGCGTGATCGTCTCCTTCCCAGACAACGCAGTAGCGCTACTCCATGCAGGGGAGCAAGGCCACGAGGCACACCTCGTCGGTAACCAAAGCATCCTAGGCAAGCCGGGCCACCGATCTGCTCGTGCCCCTTTTGCCGGGCGCACGGATAATGGGCGCCACCCTCCAATCCAATCCGATCCACCCGCCACCCGGCCATCCATCCATCCATCCATCCCCTCGTGCTGCCGCTCGTCCCTGACCGTATCGACGGGGTCGCTGGGACCGGCCAAACAAAGTTGACGCGCACCACGACGGCAACTAACGCCCTCCGCCAGACTGTGGCCTCCCACCCTCGTTAGCCTGTCTCCAACTATAATCCTCCGTCCGGCCGTTCCCCCCAGCGCCCATCCCCTGCGCCCGCCCCACGCTGTGCCCCGCCGTGTGCCGCTGCCTGCTGGGATCCACATGCATGCATTGGTTCGTTCTCGACGCGTTATGTGTCGCTCCTTCCAACCGTGGATAATTTACTGTGGTGATCACGAAATTCGTGGACGTACGTGTGCGGCGGTGCCTTGTTTATGTGATGTGACGTCGGCATAAGTTGATTTGGTCTCCTGTTGCCAAGTTGTCTCACATGATGGTCAAGATGGCCACGGTTAACCTGTTGGATTTATGTGTGGTGTCGGCGTCTCCTTTGGGCTTTGGTTGATGACAGCCAGTTTAGTTGGCCGCATCGGCGTGACACCGTGCGTAGAAACCAAACTGTCCGTTTCACTAGTTACGCTCTTGATTTTGTCCACGGTGTTTAGCACATCGTACACAGACTATGCTAACAGTTGGTTAATCGTCGTGCATGCATGTGTAGTTTTAAATCTGGGTGCGCCGGTTTTTTGCTTTGGGGCCGCCAATAGCCAAAAGAGTGTTACTTTTGAGCTCGATGCAACCTTTTCGATCGTGTGTGGAGCCAAGGAAGGAAGGCCTACATCTGAACTATTAGGGTTTAATACAAATCTAGTGAGATTCTAGAGCATGGATTCATCTTCGGTCATTGTCAATCGGAACCATCTTCGGCCATCGTCAATCAAAACATATGTTCATGAAAAAGTGAGTGGTGATGTGCACATACACGTTTTGTTATAGTAGGAAATGTTTATCGTATGACGTTTTTCTGAATTTGCAATATCATAGCATTTCATGTAAACCCACAAGTATCATCATCCAGTATAAACACTAAAGTAGGTAGAAGTATCAATAGCTAAAGGTTTAAGTACACTTATGTCAAATGGTTCCATGCATAGAGCAGCAGAGGTTTTGGCTACTTCCATGCCCCGACAATGTGTACTGAGGATGAGAGCACCCTCCATGACCTGCCAAATGGCAATACTCGTGCGATTGCTCAAATTGGGGATGACAATGTCTATGCTTTCCAAACGATGGAAGAAGGCTTTTGGGACTTCTTGAGATCGTACCCTTGAAGTTTTGACCGAATCAAAACTAGGCCGCACACTTGTTAGCTAGCCATGGTAGGGCTCCTGGTGTGGTGTGACATGTTGGTTGCAATCCCTGCAAACTTTTTATTCCATAGCTCATGCTAGTTGATTGTAATCTTGGCTATATATATGTGTGATCTCCCATCCCCTTCCATCAAGACACAATCGCATGTCTGTTGTGACATAAAACTGCAAGTTCAGAGTTTTCTAACCGATAAATCTATATAGGGATAATTAGTAATAAAAAGCATGTGTCATCTTTGATTAATCAATTGATATGAATACTGACACCTAGATCCTACATGCCATTGAGGGGAGAGTAGGCTTAGCTCATTTTTATGTCTAGTTAGTAGAGATCTCAACTTGAGTTGAGCCGAAGCTCGGCCCATGCCACCTATCACTCCTCACATATTCATTTGTCGAACGTAAACGAGAGACATGCGAGCTTTCCGTCGAGCTCACCTAGAGAAGAAGAAACATCATGGCCGAGTCATTGAAACATGCGATACATAGGGCAAAAAAACATATTTCACCCCAAGTGGTTAATTATTGGGATGGAAATCATAATTTAGAGGATGAGAGAGCCGTGGAGGGATTAGACACGAATAATATCAGTCCCCCGTTCAGCGTCGAATAGGTATTACATGTGGGAATTTGAGAGAGACCTTTCTTCCTTAGTTTGGTTAGCAGGAATTCGCGAAATGCAAGCCAAAAAATGACAGCATGGTCAGAAATTATGGTGAAGAGCCAGGATGTTCATGCCAATCAATTTCCTTCTAATCTTTTTCGCAAAAAAAATTCCCTTCTAATCTCCACCCCCTCTGTTAATAAAAATGAGTAAGAGTTTTTGAGGCAGTAATAAAAAGAGTACAACTGTCCCAAAGATCATGTCTTGATTAACTTCCTTTCTTAAAAAAACTGTTGCATAACGCGGCCCTAGCAATGAATGGTGCCGCGTCCCCAGCAGCGGAGCGTGGCGCCACACGGGATCCGGAACCCGTCGCTCCCCGGGGACTGCAGCCAGGCGGGCACCGATTTCCTGGCAATAGTTTACTCCGGTCTGCCGCGCCGCGCCCGGGAATCTCTCCCTCTCCTCAC
>NC_057811.1:404318725-404323583 GCF_018294505.1 Triticum aestivum | reverse complement strand
TTCATTAATCCACAGCCCGCCATCGTCGTCGCCATCATCACCCCTTTCCTTCCCTGAGCCCCCTCGCACCACGCGGCCGGCTGCGCGCGGGCGCTCCTTCTCCCCCTACATTACTGCGAGACGTTGACATTGGCGAGTGGCATGCCCCCTCCCCCCTCCGCTTCCCCACCGCTCCCCCTTCCCGCGGAGTCCTGACCCGGGGCGGCGCGATGGCGGCGACGGCCGGGGCGGCGGCGGAGATCGTGCGGGAGATCGCGGCCGTGGGCGCCGCCGACCTGGCCGCCGCGCCGGAGCCGCTGCGGGCCGACTGCCTCCGCCTCGCGCGGAAGGTGTCCCTGCTCACGCACCTCGTCGCCGAGGTCGCCGAGGCGGCGGGGGAGGACGGCGCGGCGGGGCCCGAGGCGGCCGCGTGGGTGGCCGACCTGCTACGGGCGCTCCAGGCCGCCAGGAGGTTCGTCGCGCTCGGCCGCGTGCTGGCGCTCCACACGGGGGCCGCGGATCAGGTGACTGCCGGAGATCTCTTGGCCGAATCAAACCTTCTGCATTGCTCGCTTCTTGGTGCGCGGCTCTTGGCGAGATTCCATCGAACACTTGGAGCGCGACTGCGCGGCGCTCTCTAGATTGTTTTCTTTTCGGCACGTGATTCGTTTCCGCTAACGATTAGTATGGCGGGCAAGATTTTAGAAATACATTCACGAAACTTTTAGTTTTCTCTTGCGCGTAGATCTTTTTGTCCAGCCGCTCCAGTTGCAGCTATCGCACTGGGATATTCTAAGTGCTGCAGCTGTAGATCTTATTAGACTTGGGTGCATCTTGATATGGTCGTCAGATCATGCGTGTCCTCCTATACTTCTATGATTCCTCGATGAATATAAACTTTTGCGCACCAAGTAAGAAGAACGAACGTGTCAAACAAGTAACGTCTTAGCATGCTAAGGACCACAGGTTTACGGTGTCATGTTTACCTGGTTTCCTACCGTCCCTTTTTTCCATTATCCATCCGAAATCTCATTGCTATTTTGCAACCTTCAATATCTAATAAAGAATGCATATCAAGTCACCATACATGAACTCATCGAATGTATAAATTGGGTTAGGGGTTGCCTAAAAGTATTCATTAGGGTTTTCTTATCTAAATTGTTGTTGCTTACAGGAGCCTTTTGATCTCTGGTCTTGTATTTCGTCAATTTAGCTTTTGGTCTCAATACCACACTATGCTACTCGGGATAACATTGAAAATTTTGCATGATTGTGTCTATGCGGTGGAGAAGATAAGCCAGTCATTTGACTACTTGAAACCATCTCTCCTAAAATTGGTCCAAGGAAGATAAGTGTTTAGTAGTTGTCACTGTAAGTCTGTAACTTCTAAATTTTCAGGAGGTTCTTTGAGCTATTTGTCCCCAAGTTACTCTTTACTTCAGGACTCAGGCGCACAAATGATCTTTAGCAAAATATATTAGCACTAGATTCATCTTTAAGAGGAGGCACAGTAGTATGATACTTTTAGCTTGTGTTGCCTGCAGGATTGTTCTCTCCACATGATGTTTATATTTGTGGGGCCAAACTGATCTTGTTGGAAGGATATAAATAGCACGTGTTTCTTTTTATCCGAAATCTCCTAGAAGGCTAGCACATGATTAAACTAACTGACAGGATTGGATGTAGGAAAAAACTTTTTCTTGTGTTAGTTCGTAATGTAAAACTGTCATGTCTAAGTAATTAAACTTTCATACAACACGTGAATATGAAGTCTAGTTCATTATCCTTTCCATTGCTGTATTCATATCATATCGACATCCTCTCTGTTACTGCCAACTTAGATACGATTTTTAATGGCTTGGTACGTGCATGTCAGTCAGCTCAGTTGAGAACAACCTTGTGAATATGACCACAGATGCACTTGTATCGAATCTGTACAGTCTGACCTGCTGCATGCCCTTTTATATAGTCATTTTGCATTCAATAACATGTTAGTATCTTTAATTCTTATGCTTCATTGTTTTCATTGTTAAGGATGTCAACGACAAGAATATTGCTGTTCAATTCAAGTATGTGACTTGGCAGTTGCAAGCAGCTCTAACAAATCTACCGCATAGTTGTTTTCAAATATCTGATGAAGTTCAAGAAGAGGTATAGTTAACCTGATTGACTGATACATTTCTAAGATTGATCCTTCATTAATTAATCAAACCCGCTTAATTTGATTAATTTGTAGGTTGATTTAGTGCGGGGTCAGCTTAAAAGAGAAATGGAGAAGAAGGGAGCCCTTGATCTAAATATTTTTTCAAAAATTCATGATATCTTAGCTCATCATGTTGATAATGTTGGATCACAATCTGAAGAACCACACAGCCAGCCAGAGACATTGTCGTTGGAAAACTTGAGAAGTGATCACTTGGAGTTGCAACATGTTGCTTTACTAATTTCAGAAATAAGCGGGATATCTAAATCTGACATTAAAAAAATAACGTCTGAGCTAATTGAAGGGCTTGAAAATGCTAGAGTTGATGATTCTGCAAAACCAACCAATGGTGATAGCAAAACAAGTGATGAAGCAAAAGACTCACCTGACAGCGTTAAGAAGCCCGACACTGTAGCTATGCCTGAAGATTTCCGTTGCCCAATATCTCTTGAGCTGATGAGGGATCCTGTCATTGTGTCAACAGGGCAGGTAAATTTCCACACCATCACTTATTATTTGTTCTCCCTGCACTTGGGGTGTTGCTGTCTATGTTTCAAATATATTTGGCATCTTCTGACAATATTCTTGCTATTGGTGTAGACATATGAGCGTGCTTTCATTCAAAGGTGGATTGATGGTGGAAACCGAACCTGCCCAAAAACTCAACAGAAGCTCCAAAACCTTACATTAACCCCAAACTATGTATTGAGAAGTTTAATATTGCAATGGTGTGAGGAAAAAGGGATCGAACCACCTACAAGATCGAAATATGAAGGTTCTTCCGTAGAGGTCGGTGAGGACAGATTGGCAATTGAAGCATTAGTTCGCAATCTTTCTTGCAGCTCATTGGATGAACGGAAATCTGCTGCTGCTGAAATAAGATCCTTGGCCAAAAAAAGTACAGACAACCGCATGCTTCTAGCAGAGTCCGGTGCTATTCCTGCTCTAGTGAAACTTTTGTCCTCAAAAGACCCCAAAACCCAGGAACATGCAGTTACATCTCTTTTGAATCTCTCCATATATGATCAAAACAAGGAACTGATAGTGGTTGGCGGTGCCATTGTCCCAATCATACAGGTGCTTAGGACGGGTAGCATGGAGGCAAGAGAAAACGCAGCTGCAGCAATTTTCAGCTTGTCACTAATCGATGATAACAAGATAATGATAGGAAGCACTCCTGGGGCGATCGAAGCATTGGTTGAGCTGCTGAAGAGTGGCAGTTCAAGAGGTAGAAAAGATGCAGCAACAGCACTGTTCAATCTGTGCATATACCAGGCAAACAAGGTCCGCGCGGTCCGGGCAGGAATATTGTCACCACTGGTTCAGATGCTGCAAGATTCATCCAGCGCCGGAGCCACTGACGAGGCGCTCACAATCCTGTCGGTCCTCGTGAGTCACCACGAGTGCAAGACGGCCATAGCCAAGGCTCACACCATCCCCTTCTTGATCGATTTGTTAAGATCAAGCCAGGCCCGTAACAAGGAGAATGCCGCGGCCATTTTACTTGCACTCTGCAAGAAGGATGCCCAGAATCTCGCTTGCATAGGGAGGCTGGGTGCTCAAATACCATTAACAGAGCTGTCCAAGACCGGCTCGGACAGAGCCAAGCGCAAGGCGACATCTCTCCTGGAGCATCTCAGTAAGTTGCAGGTGCTCTAGTCTGCTTGCCCGTCGCATACCATTTTTCACGTGTGCGTCTGTTATACATACGGGAAGTTGTAAACTCATCTGTTATTGCGTGTGAAAGTAGTGGGCTGGTGTGGAGGTTTCAGACACCCTCAGATGTGTTCATTGATGGCTACAATAAAAAGGGTCGGTGTTGCTGAATCTGAATGTGTTGTTTCTCATCTCATCTGCATGAAGTTCCATTTATGCCTTTTAGTTTATACTCCCTCCGTTCCTAAATATTTGTCCTTTTAGAGATTTCAAATGGAGTACCACATACGGATGTATATAGACATATTTTAGAGTATAGATCACTCATTTTGCTCCGTATGTAGTCACTTGTTGAAATCTCTAGAAAGACAAATATTTAGAAACGAAGGGAATAGACAAACATCTATGCACGACCTCTTTGTTTTCCAGCCTACCAGTTTGACATAACTAGATGTTTTTTTTCTAGGAGTACTTCTTTTGCGCCGTTAACCCCCATTCCTCTGAAAGACCAGAGATTTTGACAGCACTGAGTGCTGGTATAATCTCACATCGTCATCATCCGTTGCAATCCAATTTGTTAGAGGTCCCGAGTATGCTCATCTGGACATGACAACAACAAAGGTGATTCCGGTTTGAAAATCCACACGGTAATCGTGACCGTTTTTGCTCCAAGATCCTGGTGATGCAGGTATGGATACTGACGATGACATGCATGGACCTTAAAAAAACAGTTTGAAACTGTATAGTCTCTTGTGAACATTTGACTTCTCAGAGCATCTGTTGAGAGAGCCTGTGGCCGTGATAGCATCTCCAACCGGTTATGTATAATAGGGCAAGCGTCAAAAAAACTGTTTTTAGATCATTTGGACATTTGGACAAAAAACACAGCTTCAACAGATGCCCTATCTTTATTTGGTGCTGCAAGTTTTTGGGGGCAGACTCATATTTTCCCTCCAAGTGCTGCAAATATACAATAGCTGCAAAAAAGAAAAAGAAAATCAAAGCCGTGGGCATGCCAAC
>NC_057811.1:404318103-404318623 GCF_018294505.1 Triticum aestivum | reverse complement strand
CAACGTCAACGCCGTCGCTCCGCGGATAAGCCCTGACTCGGCGGCCCTGTTGGGGAACGTAGCATGCAATTTCATAAAATTTCCTATTATCACGCAAAATCTATCTAGGAGATGCATAGCAACAAGACGGGGAGAGTATGTCCACGTATCCTCGTAGACCGAAAGCGGAAGCGTTAGTTTAACGCGGTTGATGTAGTCGAACGTCTTCACGATCCAACCGATCTAAGTACCGAACGTACGACACATCCGTGTTCAGCACACGTTCAGCTCGATGACGTCCCTCGAACTCTTGATCCAGCAGAGGGTCGAGGGAGAGTTCCGTCAGCACGACGGTGTGGTGACGGTGTTGGTGATGTGATCCGCGCAGGGCTTCGCCTAAGCACTACGGCGCTATGACCGGAGGAGTAAACTGTGGAGGGGGGCACCGCACACGGCTAAGAGAACAATTGATGTGCCTTTGGGGTGCCCCCCGCCCCCGTATATAAAGGAGGGAAGGAGGAGGCCGGCGGCCAGGAGGGGC
>NC_057811.1:404281040-404317933 GCF_018294505.1 Triticum aestivum | reverse complement strand
AAGGAAGGAGAGGGAGAGGGAAGGGGGGCGCCGCCCCCTCCCCCTTGTCCAATTCGGACTGCCATGGGGGGCATCCCTTGCGGCCCTCCTCTCTCTCCACTAAGGCCCAATATTTCCCCGGGGGGTTCTGGTAACCCCTCGGTACTCCGGTAAAATACCCGAATCACTCGGAACCATTCCGATGTCCGAATACTACCTTCCAATATATGAATCTTTACCTCTCGACCATTTCAAGACTCCTCGTCATGTCTGTGATCTTATCCGGGACTCCGAACAAACTTCGGTCACCAAAACACATAACTCATAATTCAAATCGTCATCGAACGTAAGTGTGCGGACCCTACGGGTTCGAGAACTATGTAGACATGACCGAGACACATCTCCGGTCAATAACCAATAGCGGAACCTGGATGCTCATATTGGTTCCTACATATTCTACGAAGATCTTTATCGGTCAAACCGCATAACAACATACGCCATTCCCTTTGTCATCGGTATGTTACTTGCCCGAGATTCGATCGTCGGTATCATCATACCTAGTTCAATATCGTTACCGGCAAGTCTCTTTACTCGTTCCGTAATGCATCATCCCACAAGTAACTCATTAGTCATATTGCTTGCAAGGCTTATAGTGATGTGCATTACCGAGAGGGCCCAGAGATACCTCTCTGATACACGGAGTGAAAAATCCTAATCTTGATCTATGCCAACCCAACAAACACCTTCGAAGACACCTGTAGAGCATCTTTATAATCACCCAGTTATGTTGTGACGTTTGATAGCACACAAGGTGTTCCTCCGGTATTCGGGAGTTGTATAATCTCATAGTCAGAGGAATATGTATAAGTCATGAAGAAAGCAATAACAATAAAACTAAACGATCATAATGCTAAGCTAACGGATGGGTCTTGTCCATCACATCATTCTCTAATGATGTGATCCCGTTCATCAAATGACAACACATGTCTATGGTTAGTAAACTTAACCATCTTTGATTAACGAGCTAGTTTAAGTAGAGGCATACTAGGGACACTCTGTTTTGTCTATGTATTCACACATGTACTAAGTTTCCGGTTAATACAATTCTAGCATGAATAATAAACATTTATCATGATATAAGGAAATATAAATAACAACTTTATTATTGCCTCTAGGGCATATTTCCTTCAGTCTCCCACTTGCACTTGAGTCAATAATCTAGTTCACATCGCCATGTGATTCAACACCAATAGTTCACATCACCATGTGATTAACACTCATAGTTCACAACGCCATGTGACCAACATCCAAAGGGTTTACTAGAGTCAATAATCTAGTTCACATCGCCATGTGACTAACACCCAAAGGGTACTAAGGTGTGATCATGTTTTGCTTGTGAGAGAAGTTTAGTCAACTGGTCTGCCACATTCATATCCGTATGTATTTTGCAAATTTCTATGTCTACAATGCTCTGCATGGAGATACTCTAGCTAATTGCTCCTACTTTCAATATGTATCCAAATTGAGACTCATAGTCATCCATATCGGTGTTAAAGCTTGTATCGACGTAACTCTTTACGATGAACTCTTTATCACCTCCATAACCGAGAAATATTTCCTTAGTCCTCTAAGGATAATTTTGACCGTGTCAAGTGATCTACTCCTGGATCACTATTGTACCCCTTTGCCAAACTCATGGCAAGGTACACAATAGGTCTGGTATACGGCATGACATACTTTATGGAACCTATGGCTGAGGCATAGGGAATGACTTTCCTTCTCTCTCTATCTTCTACCGTGGTCGGGTTTTGAGTCTTACTCAACTTCATACCTTACAACTCAGGCAAGAACTCGTTCTTTGACTAATCCATTTTAAACTCCTTCAAAATCTTATCAAGGTATGTACTCATCGAAAGTCTTATCAAGCGTCTTGATCTATCTTTATAGATCTTGATGCCCAATATGTAAGTAGCTTTACCGAGGTCTTTCTTTGAAAAACTCCTTCATGATTTCTAGAAAATTCTACATCATTTCCGATCAACAATATGTCATTCACATATACTTATCAGAAAGGTTGTAGTGCTCCCACTCACTTTCTTGTAAATACAGGCTTCACCGCAAGTATGTATAAAACTATATCCTTTGATCAACTCATCAAAGCGTATACTCCAACTCTGAGATGCTTGCACCAGTCCATAGATGGATCGCTAGAGCTTGCACACTTTGTTAGCACCTTTAGGATTGAGAAAACCTTCTGGTTGTATCATATACAACTCTTCTTTAATAAATCCATTAAGGAATGCCGTTTTGACATCCATTTGCCAGATTTCATAAAATGCGGCAATTGCTAACATGATTCGGACAGACTTTAAGCATCGATATGAGTGAGAAAATCTCATCGTAGTCAACACTTTGAACTTGTCGAAAACCTTTTGCGACAATTCAAGCTTTGTAGATAGTAACACTACTATCAGCATCCGTCTTCCTCTTGAAGATCCATTTATTCTTAATGGCTCGCCAATCATCGGGCAAGTCAATCAAAGTCCATACTTTGTTCTCATACATGGATCCTATCTCAAATTTCATGGCCTCAAGCCATTTATCGGAATCTGGGCTCATCATCGCTTCCTCATAGTTCGTAGGTTCGTCATGGTCTAGTAACATGACTTCCAAGACAAGATTACCGTACCACTCTGGTGCGGAACGTGCTCTGGTTGACCTAGGAGGTTTGGTAGTAACTTGATCTGAAGTTTCATGATCATTATCATTAGCTTCCTCTCTAGTTGGTGTAGGCATCAAGGGAACGGTTTTCTGTCATGAGCTACTTTCCAATTCGAGATAAGGTACAATTACCTCATCAAGTTCTACTTTCCTCCCACTCACTTCTTTCCAGAGAAACTCCTTCTCTAGAAAGGATCCATTCTTAGCAACAAAGATCCTGCCTTCGGATCTGTGATAGAAGATGTACCCAACAGTTTCTTTTGGGTATCCTATGAAGACGCACTTCTCCGATTTGGGTTCGAGCTTATCAGGCTGAAGCTTTTTCACATAAGCATCGCAACCCCAAACTTTAAGAAACAACAACTTAGGTTTCTTGCCAAACCATAGTTCATACGGTGTCGTCTCAACGGATTTAGATGGTGCCCTATTTAACGTGAATGCAGCTGTCTCTAATGCATAACCCCGAAACGATAGTGGTAAATCGGTAAGAGACATCATAGATCGCACCATATCTAATAAAGTACGGTCACGATGTTCGGACACACCATTACGCTGTGGTGTTCCGGGTGGCGTGAGTTGTGAAACTATTCCACATTGTTTTAAATGAAGGCCAAACTCGCAACTCAAATATTCGCCTCTGCGATCAGATCGTAGAAACTTTATTTTCTTGTTACGACGATTCTCCACTTCAATCTGAAATTCTTTGAACTTTTCAAACGTTTCAGACTTGTGTTTCATTAAGTAGATAGACTCATATCTGCTCAAATCATCTGTGAAGGTCAGAAAATAATGATACCCGCCGCGAGTCTCAACACTCATTGGACCGCATACATCGGTATGTATTATTTCCAATAAGTCACTGGCTCGCTCCATTGTTCCGGAGAACGGAGTTTTAGTCATCTTGCCCATGATTCGCAAGTATCAAATGATTCATAATCAAGTGATTCCAAAAGTCCGTCTCAATGAAGTTTCTTCATGCGCTTTACACCAATATGACCTAAACTGCAGTGCCACAAACATGTTGCACTATCATCATTAACTTTGCATCTTTTGGCATCAGTATTATCAATATGTGTATCACTGCGATCGAGATTCAGTAAACCATTTACATTGGATTTAAGACCATAGAAGGTTTTATTCATGTAAACAGAACAACAATTATTCTTTGACTTAAATGAATAACCGTATCGCAATAAACATGATCCAATCATATTCATGCTCAACGCAAACACCAAATAACATTTATTTAGGTCAAATACTAATCCCGAAGGTAGAGGGAGTATGCGAAGGTGATCTTATCAACCTTGGAGTCACTTCCAACACACATCATCACCTCGCCCTCAACTAGTCTCTGTTCATTTTGTAACTCCTGTTTCGAGCTACTAATCTTAGCAACTGAACCGGTATCAAATACCCAGGGGCTACTATGAACACTAGTAAAGTACACATCAATAACATGTATATCAAATATACATTTGTTCACTTTGCCATCCTTCTTATCCTCCAAGCATTTGGGGCAGTTCCGTTTCAAGTGACCATTCCCTTTGCAGCAGAAGCACTCAGTTTCAGGCTTAGGTCCAGCTTTGGCTTCTTCACGGGAGTGGCAACTTGCTTGCCATTCTTTTTGAAGTTCCCTATCTTTCCCTTGCCCTTTTTTTCTTGAAACTAGTGGTCTTGTTAACCATCAACACTTGATGCTCTTTCTTTATTTCTACCTTCGCTTATTTCAGCATCGCGAAGAGCTTGGGAATCGTTTTCGTCATCCCTTGCTTATTATAGTTCATCACGAAGTTCTAGTAACTTGGTGATAGTGACTAGAGAACTCTGTCAATTACTATCTTATCTGGAAGATTAACTCCCACTTGATTCAAGTCATTGTAGTATCTAGACATTTTGAGCACAGGCTCACTAGCTGAGCTATTCTCCTCCATCTTGTAGGCAAAGTACTTGTCCGAGGTCTCATACCTCTCGACACGGGCATGAGTCTGAAATACCAATTTCATCTCTTGGAACATCTCATATGTTCTGTGGCGTTCAAAACGGTTTTTGAAGTCCCGGTTCTAAGCCGTAAAGCATGGTGCACTAAACTATCAAGTAGTCATCATACCAAGCTTGTCAAACGTTCATAACGTCTGCATCTGCTCTTGCAATAGGTCTATCACCTAGCGGTGCATCAAGGACATAATTCTTCTGTGCAGTGTAGCAACATGGATAATCCTCCGATCACGGATCCAATCCGCATCATTGCTACTATCATCTTTCAACTTAGTTTTCTCTAGGAACATATCAAAAATAAAACAGGGGAGCTATACACGAGCTATTGATCTACAACATAGATATGCAAATAATATCAGGACTAAGTTCACGATAAATTAAGTTCAATTAATCATATTACTTAAGAACTCCCACTTAGATAGACATCCCTCTAGTCATCTAAATGATCACGTGATCCATATCAACTAAACCATGTCTCATCATCATGTGAGATGGAGTAGTTTTCAATGGTTAACATCACTATGTTGATGATATCTACTATATGATTCACGTTCGACCTTTCGGTCTTAGTGTTCCAAGGCCATATCTGCATATGCTAGGCTCGTCAAGTTTAACCCGACTATTCTGCACGTGCAAAACTGGCTTGCACCCGTTGTATCTGAACGTAGAGCTTATCACACTCGATCATCACATGGTGTCTCAGCACGACGAACTGTAGCAACAGTGCATACTCAGGGAGAAAACTTATACCTTGAAATTTAGTGAGTGGTCATCTTATAATGCTGCCTCCGTACTAAGCAAAATAAGATGCATAAAGGATAAACATCACATGCAATCAAAATATGTGACATGATATGGCCATCATCATCTTGTGCCTTTGATCTCCATCTCCAAAGTACTGTCATGATCTCCATTGTCACCGGCTTGACACCTTGATCTCCATCGTAGGTCGTTGTCATCTCGCCAACTATTGCTTCTACGACTATCGCTACCGCTTAGTGACAAAGTAAAGCAATTACATGGCGATTGCATTTCATACAATAAAGCGACAACCATAAGGCTCCTGCCAGTTGCCGACAACTTTTACAAAACATGATCATCTCATACAACAATTTATATCTCATCACGTCTTGACCATATCACATCACAGCATTCCCTGCAAAAACAAGTTAGACGTCCTCTACTTTGTTGTTGCAAGTTTTACGTGGCTGCTACGGGCTTCTAGCAAGAACCGTTCTTACCTACACATGAAAACCACAACGATTTTTCGTCAAGTGTGTTGTTTTAACGTTCAAACAAGGACCGGCCGTAGTCAAACTTGAGTCAACTAAAGTTGGAGAAACAGACACCCACCAGCCACCTGTGTGCAAAGCACGTCGGTAGAACCGGTCTCATGAACGTGGTCATGTAATGTTGGTCCGGGCCGCTTCATCCAACAATACCGCCGAACCAAAGTAAGACGTTGGTGGTAAGCAGTATGACTATTATCGCCCACAACTCTCTCTCGTGCATATCATCTACACATAGACCTGGCTCGGATGCCACTGTTGGGGAACGTAGCATGCAATTTCAAAAAAATTCCTATGATCACACAAGCTCTATCTAGGAGATGCATAGCAACGAGATGGGGAGAGTGTGTCCACATACCCTCATAGAACGAAAGTGGAAGCGTTAGTTTAACGAGGCTGATGTGGTCGTACGTCTTCACGATCCAACCGATCCAAGTACCGAACGTACGTCACTTTCGTGTTCAGCACACGTTCAGCTCGATAACGTCCCTCAAACTCTTGATCCAGTAGAGGGTCGATGGAGATTTTCGTCAGCATGATGGCGTGGTGACGGTGTTGGTGATGTGATCCGCGCAGGGCTTCGCCTAAGCACTACGACGCTATGACCGGAGGAGTAAACTCTGGAGGGGGGCACTTCACACGGCTAAGAGAACAATTGATGTGCCTTTGGGGTGCCCCCCGCCCCTGTATATAAAGGAGGGGAGGAGGAACCGGCGGCCACGAGGGGCGTGCCATGGGGGGGAGTCCTACTAGGACTCCTAGTCCTAGTGGGATTCGCCCCCCTTTTCCTTTCTCCATTGGAGGGAAAAGGAAGGAGAGGGAGGGGGAATGGGGGGCGCCGCCCCCTCCCCCTAGTTCAATTCGGACTGCCATGGGGGGGGCACCTCTCTCTCCATAAAGGCCCAATATTTCCCCCGGGGGGTTCCGGTAACCCCTCGGTACTCCGGTAAAATACCCGAATCACTCGGAAGCATTCCGATGTCCGAATTGTTGGGGAACGTAGTAATTTCAAAAAAATTCCTACGCACACGCAAGATCATGGTGATGCATAGCAACGAGAGGGTAGAGACGTCGTCCACGTACCCTCGTAGACCGTAAGCAGAAGCGTTATGAGAACGCGGTTGATGTAGTCGTACGTCTTCACGATCCGACCGATCCAAGTACCGAACGCACGGCACCTCCGAGTTCAGCACACGTTCAGCTCGGTGACGTCCCACGAACTCCGATCCAGCAGAGCTTCGAGGGAGAGTTCCGTTAGCACGACGGCGTGATGAAGGTAATGATGATGCTACCGACGCAGGGCTTCGCCTAAGCACCGCTACTATATGACCGAGGTGGATTATGGTGGTGGGGGGCACCGCAGACGGCTAAAAGATCAATGATCAATTGTTGTATCTCCAAGGGGTGCCCCCTCCCCGTATATAAAGGAGTGGAGGAGGGGGAGGGGGCCGGCCTCCTATGGCGCGCCCCATGAGGAGTCCTACTCCCGCCGGGAGTAGGACTCCCCCCTTCCAAGTAGGAGTAGGAGAGGGGAAGGAAGGGAGAGAGGGAGAGAAGGAAGGGGGGGGGCGCCGCCCCCTCCTTGTCCAATTCGGACTGGAGGGGGAGGGGGTGCGCGGCTGCCCTGGCCGCCCCTCCTCTTCTCCCACTAAGGCCCATTAGGCCCAATATACTCCCCGAGGGGGTTCCGGTAACCCCCCGGTACTCCGGTATATGTCCGAAACCTCCCGAAACACTTCCGGTGTCCGAACATAGTCGTCCAATATATCGACCTTTACGTCTCAACCATTTCGAGACTCCTCGTCATGTCCGTGATCATATCAGGGACTCCGAACTACCTTCGGTACATCAAAACACAAAAACTCATAATACCGATCGTCATCGAACGTTAAGCGTGCGGACCCTACGGGTTCGAGAACTATGTAGACATGACCGAGACACGTCTCCGGTCAATAATCAATAGCGGAACCTGGATGTTCATATTGGCTCCTACATATTCTACGAAGATCTTTATCGGTCAAACCGCATAACAACATACGTTGCTCCCTTTGTCATCGGTATGTTACTTGCCCGAGATTCGATCATCGGTATCTCAATACCAAGTTCAATCTCGTTACCGGCAAGTCTCTTCACTCGTTCCGTAATACATCATCCTGCAACTAACTCATTAGTTGCATTGCTTGCAAGGCTTATAGCGATGTGTATTACCGAGAGGGCCCAGAGATACCTCTCCGACAATCGGAGTGACAAATCCTAATCTCGATCTATGCCAACCCAACAAGTACCTTCGGAGACACCTATAGAGCACCTTTATAATCACCCAGTTACGTTGTGACATTTGGTAGCACACAAAGTGTTCCTCCGATATTCGGGAGTTGCATAATCTCATAGTCATAGGAACATGTATAAGTCATGAAGAAAGCAATAGCAATATATACTAAATGATCAAATGCTAAGCTAACGGAATGGGTCAAGTCAATCACATCATTCTCTAATGATGTGATCCCGTTAATCAAATGACAACTCATGTCTATGGCTAGGAAACTTAACCATCTTTGATTCAACGAGCTAGTCAAGTAGAGGCATACTAGTGACACTTAGTTTGTCTATATATTCACACGTGTACTAAGTTTCCGGTTAATACAATTCTAGCATGAATAATAAACATTTATCATGATATAAGGAAATATAAATAACAACTTTATTATTGCCTCTAGGGCATATTTCCTTCAGTCTCCCACTTGCACTAGAGTCAATAATCTAGATTACACAGTAATGATTCTAACACACATGGAGTCTTGGTGCTGATCATGTTTTGCTCGTGAGAGAGGCTTAGTCAACGGGTCTGCAACATTCAGATCCGTATGTATGTTGGAAATCTCTATGTCTCCCTCCTTGACTTGGTCGCGGATGGAATTGAAGCGTCTCTTGATGTGCTTGGTTCTCTTGTGAAATCTGGATTCCTTTGCCAAGGCGATTGCACCAGTATTGTCACAAAAGATTTTCATTGGACCCAATGCACTAGGTATGACACCTAGATCGGATATGAACTCCTTCATCCAGACTCCTTCATTTGCTGCTTCCAAAGCAGCTATGTAGTCCGCTTCACACGTAGTCCCGCCACAACGCTTTGCTTAGAACTGCACCAACTGACAGCTCCACCGTTCAATATAAATACATATCCGGTTTGTGACTTAGAGTCATCCGGATCAGTGTCAAAGCTTGCATCGGCGTAACCATTTTCAACGAGCTCTTTGTCACCTCGAGAAACGAGAAACATATCCTTAGTCCTTTTCGGGTATTTCAGGATGTTCTTGACCGCTGTCCAGTGATCCACTCCTGGATTACTTTGGTACCTCCCTGCTAAACTAATATCAAGGCACACATCAGGTCTGGTACACAACATTTCATACATGATAGAGCCTATGGCTGAAGCATAGGGAACATCTTTCATTTTCTCTCTATCTTGTGCAGTGGTCGGGCATTGAGTCTAACTCAACTTCACACCTTGTAACACAGGCAAGAACCCTTTCTTTGCTTGATCCATTTTGAACTTCTTCAAAACTTTTTCAAGGTATGTGCTTTGTGAAAGTCCAATTAGGCGTCTTGATCTATCTCTATAGATCTTAATGCCCAATATATAAGCAGCTTCACCGAGGTCTTTCATTGAAAAACTCTTATTCAAGTATCCTTTTATGCTATCCAGAAATTCTATATCATTTCCAATCAATAATATGTCATCCACATATAATATTAGAAATGCTATAGAGCTCCCACTCACTTTCTTGTAAATACAAGCTTCTCCAAAAGTCTGTATAAAACCATATGCTTTGATCACACTATCAAAACGTTTATTCCAACTCCGAGATGCTTGCACCAGTCCATAGATGGATCGTTGGAGCTTGCACACTTTGTTAGCATCCTTTGGATCGATAAAACCTTCAGGTTGCATCATATACAACTCTTCTTCCAGAAATCCATTCAGGAATGCAGTCTTTACATCCATTTGCCATATTTCATAATCATAAAATGCGGCAATAGCTAACATGATTCGGACGGACTTAAGCATCGCTACGGGTGAGAAAGTCTCATCGTAGTCAACTCCTTGAACTTGTCGAAAACCTTTCGCAACAAGTCGAGCTTTGTAGACAGTAACATTACCATCAGCGTCAGTCTTCTTCTTGAAGATCCATTTATTCTCTATGGCTTGTCGATCATCGGGCAAGTCAACCAAAGTCCACACTTTGTTCTCATACATGGATCCTATCTCAGATTTGATGGCCTCAAGCCATTTTGCGGAAACTGGGCTCATCATCGCTTCCTCATAGTTCGTAGGTTCGTCATGGTCTAGTAACATGACCTCCAGAACGGGATTACCGTACCAGTCTGGTGCGGATCTTACTCTGGTTGACCTACGAGGTTCAGTAGTAACTTGATTTGAAGTTACATGATCATCATCATTAGCTTCCTCACCAATTGGTGTAGGAGTCACAGGAACAGATTTCTATGATGAACTACTTTCCAATAAGGGAGCAGGTACAGTTACCTCATCAAGTTCTACTTTCCTCCCACTCACTTCTTTCGAGAGAAACTCCTTCTCTAGAAAGGATCCATTCTTAGCAACGAATGTCTTGCCTTCGGATCTGTGATAGAAGGTGCACCCAACTGTCTCCTTTGGGTATCCTATGAAGACACATTTCTCCGATTTGGGTTCGAGCTTATCAGGTTGAAGCTTTTTCACATAAGCATCGCAGCCCCAAATTTTAAGAAACGACAATTTTGGTTTCTTGCCAAACCATAGTTCATAAGGCGTCGTATCAACGGATTTAGATGGTGCCCTATTTAACGTGAATGCAGCCGTCTCTAAAGCATAACCCCAAAACGATAGCGGTAAATCAGTAAGAGACATCATAGATCGCACCATATCTAGTAAAGTACGATGACGACGTTCGGACACACCATTACGCTGTGGTGTTCCGGGTGGCATGAGTTGCGAAACTATTCCGCATTGTTTCAAATGGAGACCAAACTCGTAACTCAAATATTCTCCTCCACGATCAGATCGTAGAAACTTTATTTTCTTGTTACGATGATTTTCCACTTCACTCTGAAATTCTTTGAACTTTTCAAATGTTTCAGACTTATGTTTCATCAAGTAGATATACCCATATCTGCTCAAATCATCTGTGAAGGTGAGAAAATAATGATACCCGCCGCGAGCCTCAACATTCATAGGACCACATACATCAGTATGTATGATTTCCAACAAATCTGTTGCTCGCTCCATTGTTCCGGAGAACGGCATTTTAGTCATCTTGCCCATTAGGCATGGTTCGCAAGTACCAAGTGATTCATAATCAAGTGATTCCAAAAGTCCATCAGAATGGAGTTTCTGCATGCGCTTTACACCAATATGACCTCAACGGCAGTGCCACAAATAAGTTGCACTATCAATATCAACTCTGCATCTTTTGGCTTCAACATTATGAATATGTGTATCACTACTATCGAGATTCATCAAAAATAGACCACTCTTCAAGGGTGCATGACCACAAAAGATATTACTCATATAAATAGAACAACCATTATTCTCAGATTTAAATGAATGACCGTCTCGCATCAAACAAGATCCAAATATAATGTTCATGCTCAACGCTGGCACCAAATAACAATTATTCAAGTCTAAAACTAATACCGAAGGTAGAGTAGAGGTAGCGTGCCGACCGCGATCACATCAACTTTGGAACCATTTCCCACGCGCATTGTCACCTCGTCCTTAGCCAATCTTCGCTTAATCCGTAGTCCCTGTTTGGAGTTGCAAATATTAGCAACAGAACCAGTATCAAATACCCATGTGCTACTGCGAGCATTAGTAAGGTATACATCAATAACATGTATATCACATATACCTTTGTTCACCTTGCCATCCTTCTTATCCGCCAAATACTTGGGGCAGTTCTGCTTCCAGTGACCAGTCCCTTTGTAGTAGAAGAACTCAGTCTCAGGCTTAGGTCCAGACTTGGGCTTCTTCACTTGAGCAGCAACTTGCTTGCTGTTCTTCTTGAAGTTCCCCTTCTTCCCTTTACCCTTTTTCTTGAAACTGGTGGTCTTGTTGACCATCAACACTTGATGCTCCTTCTTGATTTCTACCTCCGCAGCCTTTAGCATTGCAAAGAGATATGATATGGCCATCATCATCTTGTGCCTTTGATCTCCATCTGCAAAGCACCGTCATGATCACCATCGTCACCGGCGCGACAACTTGATCTCCATCGTAGCATCGTTGTCGTCTCGCCAACTATTGCTGCTACGACTATCGCTACCACTTAGTGATAAAGTAAAGCAATTACATGGCGATTGCATTTCATACAATAAAGCGACAACCATATGGCTCCTACCAGTTGCCGATAACTCTGTTACAAAACATGATCATCTCATACAATAAAATTTAGCATCATGTCTTGACCATATCACATCACAACATGCCCTGCAAAAACAAGTTAGACGTCCTCTACTTTGTTATTGCAAGTTATACGTGGCTGCTACGGGCTGAGCAAGAACCTTTCTTACCTACGCATCAAAACCACAACGATATTTCGTCAAGTATGTGCCGTTTTAACTTTCACAAGGACCGGGTGTAGCTACACTCGATCCAACTAAAGTTGGAGAAACTGACACCCGCAAGCCACCTGTGTGCAAAGCACGTCGGTAGAACCAGTCTCGCGTAAGCGTACGCGTAATGTTGGTCCAGGCCGCTTCATCCAACAATACCGCCGAATCAAAGTATGACATGCTGGTAAGCAGTATGATTTGTATCGCCCACAACTCATTTGTGTTCTATTCGTGCATATAACATCCACGCATAAACTTGGCTCGGATGCCACTGTTGGCGAACATAGTAATTTCAAAAAGTTTCCTACGCACACGCAAGATCATGGTGATGCATAGCAACGAGAGGGGAGAGTGTCGTCCGCGTACCCTTGTAGACCATAAGCGGAAGCGTTATGAGAACGCGGTTGATGTAGTCGTACGTCTTCATGATCCGACCGATCCAAGTACCGAACGCACGACACCTCCGAGTTCAACACACGTTCAGCTCGGTGACGTCCCACGAACTCCGATCCAGCAGAGCTTCGAGGGAGAGTTATTTTAGCACGACGGCGTCATGACGGTGATGATGATGCTACAGTCGCAGGGCTTAGCCTAAGCACCGCTACGATATGACCGAGGTGGATTATGGTGGAGGGGGGCACCGCACACGGCTAAAAGATCAATGATCAATTGTTGTATCTCCAAGGGGTGCCCCCTCCCCGTATATAAAGGAGTGGAGGAGGGGGAGGGGGTCGGCCTCCTATGGCGTGCCCCATGAGGAGTCCTACTCCCACCGGGAGTAGGACTCCCCCCTTCCAAGTAGGAGTAGGAGAGGGGAAGGAAGGGAGAGAGGGAGAGAAGGAAAGGGGGGCGCCGCCCCCTCCTTGTCCAATTCGGACTAGAGGGGGAGGGGGCGCGCGGCTGCCCTGGCCGCCCCTCCTCTTCTCCCACGAAGGCCCATTAGGCCCAATATACTCCCCGGGGGGTTCCGGTAACCCCCCGGTACTCTGGTATATGTCCGAAACCTCCCGAAACACTTCTGGTGTCCGAACATAGTCTTCCAATATATCGATCTTTATGTCTCGACCATTTCGATACTCCTCGTCATGTCCGTGATCATATCCGGGACTCCGAACTACATTCGGTACATCAAAACACAAAAACTCATAATACCGATCGTCACCGAACTTTAAGCGTGCGGACCCTACGAGTTCGAGAACTATGTAGACATGACCGAGACACGTCTCCGGTCAATAACCAATAGCGGAACCTGGATGTTCATATTGGCTCCTACATATTCTACGAAGATCTTTATCGGTCAAATCGCATAACAACATACGTTGCTCCCTTTGTCATCAGTATGTTACTTGCCCGAGATTCGATCGTCGGTATCTCAATACCTAGTTCAATCTCATTACTGGCAAGTCTCTTTACTCGTTCCGTAATACATCATCCTGCAACTAACTCATTAGTTGCATTGCTTGGAAGGCTTATTGTGATGTGTATTATCGAGAGGGCCCAGAGATAGATCTCCGACAATCAGAGTGACAAATCCTAATCTCGATCTATGCCAACCCAACAAGTACCTTCGGAGACACCTATAGAGCACCTTTATAATCACCCAGTTACGTTGTGACATTTGGTAGCACACAAAGTGTTCCTCCGATATTCGGGAGTTGCATAATCTCATAGTCATAGGAACATGTATAAGTCATGAAGAAAGCAATAGCAATATATACTAAATGATCAAATGCTAAGCTAACGGAATGGGTCAAGTCAATCACATCATTCTCTAATGATGTGATCCCGTTAATCAAATGACAACTCATGTCTATGGCTAGGAAACTTAACCATCTTTGATTCAACGAGCTAGTCAAGTAGAGGCATACTAGTGACACTTAGTTTGTCTATATATTCACACGTGTACTAAGTTTCCGGTTAATACAATTCTAGCATGAATAATAAACATTTATCATGATATAAGGAAATATAAATAACAACTTTATTATTGCCTCTAGGGCATATTTCCTTCTGTCTCCCACTTGCACTAGAGTCAATAATCTAGTTCACATCGCCATGTGATTCAACACCAATAGTTCACATCACCATGTGATTAACACTCATAGTTCACATCGCCATGTGACCAACACCCAAAGGGTTTACTAGAGTCAATAATCTAGTTCACATCGCCATGTGAATAACACCCAGAGGGTACTAAGGTGTGATCATGTTTTGCTTGTGAGAGAAGTTTAGTCAACGGGTCTGCCACATTCATATCCGTATGTATTTTGCAAATTTCTATGTCTACAATGCTCTGCATGGAGATACTCTAGCTAATTGCTCCCACTTTCAATATGTATCCAGATTGAGACTGATAGTCATCCAGATCGGTGTTAAAGCTTGCATCGACGTAACTCTTTACGATGAACTCTTTATCACCTCCATAACCGAGAAATATTTCCTTAGTCCTCTAAGAATAATTTTGACCGTGTCCAGTGATCTACTCCTGGATCACTATTGTACCCCTTTGCCAAACTCCTGGAAAGGTACACAATAGGTCTGGTATACAACATGGCATACTTTATGGAACCTATGGCTGAGACATAGGGTATGACTTTCATTCTCTCTCTATCTTCTACCGTGGTCGGGTTTTGAGTCTTACTCAACTTCATACTATACAACTCAGGTAAGAAATCCTTCTTTGACTGATCATTTTGAACTCCTTCAAAATCTTATCAATGTATGTACTCATCGAAAGTCTTATCAAGTGTCTTGATCTATGTTTATAGATCAAGATGCCCAATATGTAAGTAGCTTCACCGAGGTATTTCTTTGAAAAAATCCTTTCAAACACTCCTTCATGCTTTCCAGAAAATTCTACATCATTTCCAATCAACAATAGGTCATTCAGATATATCTACTCTTATAAAAACCCGAGTTGGTGACGATGGTGTGCGTGCCATCTTGCAATATAGACCGTCCGATCTATATCTGAAGGATAGAAAGCAAACTATGGCAATTTTGCAAAAAGATACCCGCACCCCTCTCCATATTTGCAGATAAGGCATTCCCTCGTTCATCTTCGTCTCCCACGAGATGAACAGCTCGTTTAAATGGATCTTGATGTTCCGGGCAACGCATGGGCCTCTTGCTAGTACTTATCAGAAAGGCTGTAGTGCTCCCACTTACTTTCTTGTAAATACAGGCTTCACCGCAAGTCTGTATAAAACTATATGCTTTGATCAACTCATCAAAGCGTATATTCCAGCTCTGAGATGCTTGCACCAGTCCATAGATGGATCGCTGGAGCTTGCACACTTTGTTAGCACCTTTAGGATTGAGAAAACCTTCTGGTTGTATCATATACAACTCTTCTTTAATAAATCCATTAAGGAATGCAGTTTTGACATCCATTTGTCAAATTTCATAAAATGCGACAATTGCTAACATGATTCGGAAGACTTTAAGCATCGTATTGAGTGAGAAAATCTCATCGTAGTCAACACTTTGAACTTGTCGAAAACCTTTTGCGACAATTCGAGCTTTGTAGATAGTAACACTACTATCAGCGCCTGTCTTCCTCTTGAAGATCCATTTATTCTTAATGGCTCGCCGATCATCGGGCAAGTCAATCAAAGTCCATACTTTGTTCTCATACATGGATCCTATCTTAGATTTCATGGCCTCAAGCCATTTATCGGAATCTGGGCTCATCATCGCTTCCTCATAGTTCGTAGGTTCGTCATGGTCTAGTAACATGACTTCCAGGATAGGATTACCATACCACTCTGGTGTGGAACGTGTTCTGGTTGACCTACGAGGTTTGGTAGTAACTTGATCTGAAGTTTCATGATCATTATCATTAGCTTCCTCTCTAGTTGGTGTAGGCATCACGGGAATGGTTTTCTGTGATGAGCTACTTTCCAATTCGAGAGAAGGTACAATTACCTCATCAAGTTCTACTTTCCTCCCACTCACTTCTTTCGAGAGAAATTCCTTCTCTAGAAAGGATCCATTCTTAGCAACAAAGATCTTGCCTTCGGATCTGTGATAGAAGGTGTACCCAAAAGTTTCTTTTGGGTATCATATGAAGACTAACTTCCCCGATTTGGGTTCGAGCTTATCAGGCTGAAGTTTTTTCACATAAGCATCGCAACCCCAAACTTTAAGAAACGACAACTTAGGTTTCTTGCCAAACCATAGTTCATATGTTGTCGTCTCAACGGATTTAGATGGTGCCCTATTTAACGTGAATGCAGCTGTCTCTAATGCATAACCCCAAAACGATAGTGGTAAATCGGTAAGAGACATCATAGATCGCACCATATCTAATAAAGTACGGTCACGATGTTCGGACACACCATTACGCTGTGGTGTTCCAGGTGGCGTGAGTTGTGAAACTATTCCACATTGTTTTAAATGAAGGCCAAACTCGCAACTCAAATATTCGCCTCTGCGATCAGATCGTAGAAACTTTATTTTCTTGTTACGATGATTCTCCACTTCAATCTGAAATTCTTTGAACTTTTCAAACATTTAAGACTTGTGTTTCATTAAGTAGATATACTCGTATCTGCTCAAATCATCTGTGAAGGTCAGAAAATAACGATACCGCCGCGAGCCTCAACACTCATTGGACCGCATACATCGGTATGTATTATTTCCAATAAGTCACTGGCTCGCTCCATTGTTCCGAAGAATGGAGTTTTAGTCATATGCCCATGATTCGCAAGTATCAAATGATTCATGATCAAGTGATTCCAAAAGTCCATCTGAATGAAGTTTCTTCATGCGCTTTACACCAATATGACCTAAACAGCTGTGCAACAAACATGTCGCACTATCATTATTAACTTTGCATCTTTTGGCATCAATATTATCAATATGTGTACACTGCGATTGAGATTCAGTAAACCATTTACATTGGATGTAAGTCCATAGAAGGTTTTATTCATGTAAACAGAACAACAATTATTCTCTGACTTAAATGAATAACCGTATCGCAATAAACATGATCCAATCATATTCATGCTCAACGCAAACACCAAATAACATTTATTTAGGTCCAATACTAATCTTGAAGGTAGAGGGAGTATGCAATGGTGATCTTATCAACCTTGGAATCACTTCTAACACACATCGTCACCTCGCCCTCAACTAGTCTCTGTTCATTTTGTAACTCCTGCTTCGAGTTACTAATCTTAGCAACTGAACCGATATAAAATACCCAGGGGCTACTATGAACACTAGTAAAGTACACATCAATAACATGTATATCAAATATACCTTTGTTCACTTTGCCATCCTTCTTATCCGCCAAGCATTTGGGGCAGTTCCGTTTCAAGTGACCATTCCCTTTGCAGTAGAAGCACTCAGTTTCAGGCTTAGGTCCAGCTTTGGGCTTCTTCATGGGAGTGGCAACTTGCTTGCCATTCTTTTTGAAGTTCCCTATCTTTCCCTTGCCCTCTTTTCTTGAAACTACTGGTCTTGTTAACCATCAACACTTGACGCTCTTCTTTATTTCTACCTTCGCTTATTTCAGCATCGCGAAGAGCTTGGGAATCGTTTTTGTCATCCCTTGCTTATAGTTCATCACGAAGTTCTAGTAACTTGGTGATAGTGACTAGAGAACTCTGTCAATTACTATCTTATCTGGAAGATTAACTCCCACTTGATTCAAGTGATTGTAGTACCCAGACATTCTGAGCACATGCTCACTAGCTGAGCTATTCTCCTCCATCTTGTAGGCAAAGTACTTGTCAAAGGTCTCATACCTCTCGACACGGGCATGAGTCTGAAATACCAATTTCATCTCTTGGAACATCTCATATGCTCTGTGGCGTTCAAAACGGTTTTTGAAGTCCCGGTTCTAAGCCATAAAGCATGGTGCACTAAACTATCAAGTAGTCATCATACCGAGCTTGGCAAACGTTCATAACGTCTGCATCTGCTCCTGCAATAGGTCTGTCACCTAGCGGTGCATCAAGGACATCATTCTTTTGTGCAGCAATGAGGATAATCCTCAGATCACGGATCCAATCCGCATCATTGCTACTATCAACTTTCAACTTAGTTTTCTCTAGGAACATATCAAAAATAAAAAAGGGGAGCTATACGCGAGCTATTGATCTACAACATAGATATGCAAATACTACCAGGACTAAGTTCATGATAAATTAAGTTCAATTAATCATATTACTTAAGAACTCCCACTTAGATAGACATCCCTCTAGTCATCTAAATGATCAAGTGATGCATATCAACTAAACCATGTCCGATCATCATGTGAGATGGAGTAGTTTTCGAAGGTGAACATCACTATGTTGATCATATCTACTATATGATTCACGTTCGACCTTTCGGTATCAGTGTTCCGAGGCCATATCTGCATATGCTAGGCTCATCAAGTTTAACCCGAGTATTCTGCACGTGCAAAGCTGGCTTGCACCCGTTGTATGTGAACGTAGAGCTTATCACACCCCATCATCACGTGGTGTGTCAACACGAAGAACTATAGCAACGGTGCATACTCAGGGAGAACACTTATACCTTAAAATTTAGCGAGGGATCATCTTATAATGCTACCGCCGTACTAAGCAAAATAAGATGCATAAAGGATAAACATCACATGCAATCAAAATATGTGACATGATATGGCCATCATCATCTTGTGCCTTTGATCTCCATCTCCAAAGCACCGTCATGATCTCCATCGTCACCTGCTTGACACCTTGATCTCCATCGTAGCATCGTTGTCATCTCGCCAACTATTGCTTCTACGACTATCGCTACCGCTTAGTGATAAAGTAAAGAAATTACATGGCGATTGCATTTCATACAATAAAGCGGCAACCATAAGGCTCCTGCCAGTTGCTGATAACTTTTATAAAACATGATCATCTCATACAACAATTTATATCTCATCACGTCTTGACCATATCACATCACAGCATTCCCTGCAAAAACAAGTTAGACGTCCTCTACTTTATTGTTGCAAGTTTTACGTGGCTGCTACGGGCTTCTAGCAAGAACCGTTCTTACCTACACATGAAAACCACAACGAGTTTTCGTCAAGTGTGTTGTTTTAACGTTCAAACAAGGACCGGCCGTAGTCAAACTTGAGTCAACTAAAGTTGGAGAAACAGACACCCACCAGCCACCTGTGTGCAAAGCACGTCGGTAGAACAGGTCTCATGAACGTGGTCATGTAATGTTGGTCCGGGCCGCTTCATCCAACAATACCGCCGAACCAAAGTAAGACGTTGGTGGTAAGCAGTATGACTATTATCGCCCACAACTCTCTCGTGCATATCATCTACGCATAGACATGGCTCGGATGCCACTGTTGGGGAACGTAGCATGCAATTTCAAAAAAATTCCTATGATCACGCAAGATCTATCTAGGAGATGGCTAGCAACGAGACAGGGAGAGTGTGTCCACGTACCCTCATAGACCG
The DNA here is from genome assembly GCF_018294505.1 of Triticum aestivum. Lineage (NCBI taxonomy): Eukaryota > Viridiplantae > Streptophyta > Magnoliopsida > Poales > Poaceae > Triticum > Triticum aestivum. Next base: position 404,297,901 of record NC_057811.1, on the reverse strand, counting down.
AAAGCGGAAGCGTTAGTTTAGCGCGGTTGATGTGGCCGAACGTCTTCACGATCCAACCGATCCAAGTAACGAACGTACGGCACCTCCGTGTTCAGCACACGTTCAGCTCGATGACGTCCCTCGAACTCTTGATCTAGTAGAGGGTCGAGGGAGAATTCCATCAGCACGACAGCGTGGTGATAGTGTTGGTGATGTGATCCACGCAGGGCTTTGCCTAAGCACTACGACGCTATGACTGGAGGAGTAAACTATGGAGGGGGCACCGCATGAGGCTAAGAGAACAATTGATGTGCCTTTGGGGTGCCCCCACGCCCCCGTATATAAAAGAGGGGAGTAGGAGGCCGGCGACAAGGAGGGGTGCGCCATGGGGGGAGTCCTACTAGGACTCCTAGTCCTAGTAGGATTCGCCCCCCCCTTTTCCTTTCTCCATCGGAGGGAAAAGGAAGGAGAGGGAGAGGGAGAGGGAAAGGGGGGGGGGGCGCCGCCCCCTCCCGCTAGTCCAATTCGGACTGCCATGGGGGGGCACCCCTTGCGGCCCTCCTCTCTCTCCACTAAGGCCCAATATTTCCCCCGGGGGGTGCCGGTAACCCCTCGGTACTCCGGTAAAATACTCGAATCACTCGGAACCATTCCAATGTCCGAATACTACCTTCCAACATATGAATCTTTACCTCTCAACAATTTCGAGACTCCTCGTCATGTCCGTGATCTCATCGAGGACTCCGAACAAACTTCGGTCACCAAAACACATAAATCATAATACAAATCGTCATCGAACGTTAAGCGTGCGGACCCTACGGGTTCGAGAACTATGTAGAGATGACCGAGACACATCTCCGGTCAATAACCAATAGCGGAACCTGGATGCTCATATTGGTTCCTACATATTCTATGAAGATCTTTATCGGTCAAACCGTAAAACAATATACGTCATTCCCTTTGTCATCGGTATGTTACTTGCCCGAGATTTGATCGTCGGTATCATCATACCTAGTTCAATCTCGTTACCGGCAAGTCTCTTTACTCGTTCCGTAATGCACCATCCCGCAACTAACTCATTAGTCACATTGCTTGCAAGGCTTATAGTGATGTGCACTATCGAGAGGGCCTAGAGATACCTCTCCGATACAGGGAGTGAGAAATCCAAATCTTGATCTATGCCAACCCAACAAACGCCTTCGGAGACACCTGTAGAGCATCTTTATAATCACCCAGTTATGTTGTGATGTTTGATAGCACACAAGGTGTTCCTCCGGTATTCGGGAGTTGCATAATCTCATAGTCACAGGAATATGTATAAGTCATGAAGAAAGCAATAGCAATAAAACTAAATGATCATAATGCTAAGCTAACAAATGGGTCTTGTCAATCACATCATTCTCTAATGATGTGATCCCGTTCATCAAATGACAACACATGTCTATGGTCAGAAAACTTAACCATCTTTGATTAACGAGCTAGTTTAAGTAGAGGCATACTAGGGACACTCTATTTTGTCTATGTATTCAGACATGTACTAAGTTTCCAGTTAATACAATTCTAGCATGAATGATAAACATTTATCATAATATAAGGAAATATAAATAACAACTTTATTATTGCCTCTAGTGCATATTTCCTTCACGCCCGACCCCGCTGCTCCGGACGGCCACTACAGCCCTGCGGCCGTGTCGATTCTGGCCAGTTGCCGCACCTCCGCTACCCATAATGGATGCAATAGTGCCTCTCTTGATCGCATATCGGAGAGCGCGGGAAATGGTCTTATGTTCGACCGTCTATGGTCGAAACGAGATCCTGTTCATCGGGAGGGGTGTGGCGTACCGTAAAATGGAGGAAACGTACTTCTCTCCAACCGCCTATGGTCGAAACGTGGTCCTGTTGATCGGGAGGGGTCTAGCGTACTGCAAATTGGAGGAAACAGACTATTCTTAGAGCGTCTACGGTCGAAAAGGGGTCCTGCTCATCAAGAGGGGTGTGGTGTACCGCAAAAAGGGACTACACGGGCTACTGTTCATCCACCATCTACTGCTTCACTCCAGCCTGCACAGGCTACTGTTCATCCACCTTCGACTACCTCCAGCCTCCACCGGCTACTGTTCATCCAGCCTCCATGGGGTCTTGTTCATCCACCATCAACCGACTGGGTGTGCGGCGGCCTCCTCGGGGTCCTGTTCATCCAACGCCAACCGCCTACCACCACGGGGTCCTGTTCACCCACCCCCCATCGGGAACTGTTCATCCACAACCAACCAACTGGCTCGACTCACCATGTCTCGACTCGTTCTATGTATCGCGCGCGGTAGCAACGATCACTGTTCATCGAGAGGCAACCCAACACCGACTGGCTACGGCTTGATCGGCCTTAGTAAGCAGCAGCAGCGATCGATTGCTCGAGTTCAATTAGCAGAGCAGCGAAGGAATTGCTCGGGTTCAGTCAGCAACAAAGGAATCGCTCTGTAAGTGCATCTAGTGGCCCTTAGTGATTTTGGTGTATTGACGACTTATAGGTTAAGGGACTAATGTGTTTATGAGTGTACACAGGTCTATAAGTCTATGAAGAGTTTGATATTTATAGAGAAAGTCGACCCTAAAAATGAAGTTCTTCGACTGAAGACTTTGGATTTCTGAAGACTTTCTGAAGACTTTGAAAGTGAAGAAATTGGTGTGACCTTGAAGACTAGGTATCCATTCGAGGAACATGAAGCGTGAATACTTTTGTTTTCGTAGTTTCATCTTCTCTTTATTGAGTCATAGGAAACACCGTACTGTTAAACGGGGTCGAGGAAATACTAAGGAAAATTTTTCAAGTGATGCTCAACTCAAAATCCTACACCTACCAATCCCTTCGAGTGAAGCCATTAGAAATCTCATACAGTTCAGTCATATTCTTCAGTGACAGAGACGAAGTTCTTCTGGTCTCTGAGGAATTTGTTCTAACTGAGGAGTTAGGAATTCGCCAGTGCGGATTGCCTACACAGTGAGGACCATGATAGCCCTGAGGAATTTGATACTCAAATTTCCGACAGTTGTTGTGCTATGCGCCAGCTGTCCCAAAATTCTACCCACCTAACGGTCATATCATTTAAGGGCATTTATGTCTTATCATGTCGGGCTGTTCCCTAGGCTATATATAGCCGCCCCCCTACAACCACTAGCTGGTTGGCTGCTCCGAGAGAAACTGACACTTGTCATTTGAGAGCATCCCATCCTCCGAGGACTTTGAGCGAAAATCATCAAGTGAGGAAAACCCAAACCCAAACACCTACAAACCCAAAGTGATTAAGCATCACTGAAGAGAATGATCTTGCGTAGATCCGACGCTTGTTACCTTTGAAGACTGTGCTTCTTCCAGACGGTTAGGCATCATGGTCTAGAGCATCCAAGAGGAAATTGTGGATCGCCGAGTGACCGAGTTTGTGAAGGATTGGAAGTCACCTGAAGACTTACCACGAGTGATTGGGTGAGGTGTGTGTGACCTTAGCTCAAGGAGAATACAGTGAGGACTGTGTGTCTGAGACTGTGTGTCCTTAGGTTTAAATACCTAGCTGCTTCAACCAGACGTACAACTGAGACATCAGTTGGAACTGGTCTACCAAATCATTGTCTTCACCAAGCTTAGTGGTTCTATTTCCTCAACTCTTTCATTTCCTCATAATTGTGTTGGGTGCTTGTTCATATCTGTGTTTGAAGACTCTGACTGAAGACTTTCTCAATTTCCTCAGTTCAATTTCTTCAGTCTGTTTGTCTTCTTCCTGTGTTATCTTGTGTTTACGCTTTTTGTACTCTGTGTTTGTCTTCATTTCATCGTGATGACCATGCTTGTGTTTTGTTACGTTTACATCTGAGTACTTATTCCGTTGCAAGTAGTTCTTCGCTAAGGAATTTCCTCACCCGCAAATTCCTCAGTGAAGAATTCATATAAATCGCCTATTCACCCCCCTCTAGTCGATATAACGCACTTTCAATTGGTATCAGAGCAAGGTACTCCCTTGTTCTGTGTGATTTTGGTTTAACCGCCTGGAGTTTTAGTTATGTCGACCGCAGGTATGATCAAGGTCTCTGCTGGGTGTCCTACCTTCGATGGGACGGACTACCCCTACTGGAAGAATAAGATGCGAATGCATCTTGAGGCAATTGATAACGATCTCTGGTATGTTGTGAAAATGGTGTTCCCTCAGTCACACCTTCTCTGAATGCTACTGATGTGAAGAGATTCAAGCAACTCGACTCCCAAGCTAAGAACATCATATGTGGCCATCTGAGCACAGGGCAGTATGGAAGAGTAAGTGCTTTGGAAACTGCCAAGCTTATCTGGGATAGGCTGTCCAAAGTCAATGAAGGAGTCTCAACACAGCGTGAATCTCGAGTTGACGTTCTTCGCAATCTCTTCAACCGCTTCAAAAGACTCGACAATGAAAATGTTCAAAAAATCTTCGATCGCCTCACTGACATCTCAAATGAGCTTCAGGCACTTGGTGCTACTGACATCATCGACCATGAGGTGCTGAAGAAATTGCTGAGATCGCTTGATTCCTCATTTGATACTCTGGCCCTGATGATACAAGAACTTGCTGACTACAAGTCACTTGATCCCGCTGATATCCTTGAGAGGCTAAATACTCATGAGTTCCAGCTTGCTAAGAAGAGAGATCTCTATGGTTCGAGCTATGGCAGATCACGTGCCCTGAAGGCCAAGGTCGTCTCTGAATCTGAAGATGAAGATTCTGGCAGCAGCCTTGGTGATCCTGAAGAACTGAGCCATGAACTAGCACTGCTCGTGAAGAAATTTCAGAAGTTCTCAAGATGTGGTCGCTTTGGAAAATCTTCAAGGAGCAATGATTCCTCATCCAGTGACTACAAGAAAAGGCTATGCCACAAATGCAAGAAACCTGGTCACTACATTCAAGATTGTCCTCGGTAGGAAAAGGAATCAAAGAAGAAGAAATACAAGGATTACATTTCTGATGATCCGAAGAAGAAGAAGAAATCTTCAAAGTCTTCATCATCAAAATCGTCAAAGTCTTCATCTCACAAGAAGAGCAACTCCAAGAAGGCTCGGGCATTCATTGGCAAGGAAATGGACTCAGAGGCTGAATCTAAGGAACATGAGGAAGAGGAGGCATCTGAGGAGTCCGAGTCTGGTGTGGCGAGTCTAGCTTTCGCTACTACATTCGTCAGCAAGTCTATCTTCAACTCTGAAGAAAATGGCTCCACCAACAAGGCTGATGAAGGCAATGATGACTACGCTCCCACCTATTGCTTCATGGCAAAGGGTGCCAAGGTACTCAAATATACCTCCTCTGAATCAAGTGAGAATGAATCTGATGACAACCTCAAGCCCAGCTACTCTAAACTTGCTAACATTGCTGTGAAACAACAAAAGGCTTTTGAAAAGGTTCAAAACATGCTAGACAAAAGTGATGATATGTCGGGTGAAGAAATGGATCGCACTAAAACCTTGACTGAAAATCGTCAGAGACTTCAGTCTAGGTTTGACAACCTTCAAGATCATCATAACACTCTCTTATCTGATCATGAGAAGCTTTCTTATGAATTTCTTCAAAGAAAGCAAGATCTTGAGAAGCTAAGGGAGAGTTATGAAGATCTTCAGAAGGAGCGCGATTCATTACTTGCTCAACATATCAACACTACCCAGGAAGAATTCATTCCTCCATGTTTGAAGTGCATTGAACGTGAAACTGTTAATTCTTCACCTGAATGTTCAAATGCTTCTTCTGCTACAAATTCTTCACCTGTCTCTGCTGTCACTAATTCCTCATCTGAGGACATTGCTAGTATTACTTATGATGTAGGGCTAAAGGAATTGTATATGACAGGCATGTACAAAAGCCTCAAAGGGCATCAGACTCTTTGTGATGTGCTTAAAAAGCAGATCCTCAACAGGAACCCTAGGAAAGAGGGTATTGCCTTTGAGAGGAAACTCAATGCTGATGGTACATATTGGAAGCCTGAGCAGTACTGTCACGACCGGTTTTCCAATAAAATATTTATTGAGGAACCAATCCCTGTTACGGACCAGCGAGGAAGAATTCCTTCTCACTAATAGACAAAACATTGGTCACAGAAGAAAAATACCAGGAGTACTAAATATAATACAAAGTTGAGCAGAGACTGCCCAACAATTTATTACATGCACGCCGATAAAACAATACGGCAGATAGGGTGGCAAACTACCAGCTCACGATAAAAATGGTGGTGGAGATATCATCGCGGGGCGAGTGGTATGACTCCAGAAGACTACAGCTCTTCGAGCATCGGAGTGAGGCTCGAGAAGACTTATTGCGGGTGGCGGAAGCGTAAACGATACAAGTGACCAATATCCGGGATCGCGCAGGACTGACTGGGACTCCTCTAGGCGTCGGACGCGCTATCAAACTCTTCATCCAAGAGATCGCCTTCGTCAACATCTGGCCAAATCAACAAGCCAGGTGAGTACTATGGAAGTACTCGCAAGACAGTTCGGACATAAGGTATAACAAATGCAAACATGAAGCACATGAATAAGTTAACCAGTGCGATCAGACATAGAGATAATAAATACTGGGTGCCAAGCGAGGGTCTGAATGACGCCTCGAGCGGAAACTGCAGAATAGTAATACTGGTGCCAAACGAGTGTCTGAAAGACTCCTCGAGAGGAAAATGCGGAATAATAATACAGGTGCCAAACGAGTGTCTGAAAGACTCCTCGAGAGGAAAATGCGGAATAATAATACAGGTGCCAAACGAGTGTCTGAAAGACTCCTCGAGCGGAAAATGCGGAATAATAATACTGGTGCCAAACGAGTGTCTGAAAGACTCCTCGAGCGGAAAAGGCGGAATAATAATGCCGCAGTCGGGCGTCGGGGCGACACCACATAAAGGGCTTATAACAGAAAGTAAAGACAGTGCATGCCGCAGTCGGACGTCTGAGCGACATCACATAAAGGGCTTATATTTAAAGTGAGAAACGAGTACACGCCACAGTCGGACGTCTGCGCGACGTCACATAAAGGGCTTATATTGTAACACGACAATACAATAGTTTCGGGAATATAACTTATCACAAGCACGAGACAAATATAATGTTAGTCCATCCACAGGAATAACAATGAAATTGAAATTACCACTTGAGCTTGTTCACCGGGGGCAAGTTTTTCACACGGATAGATTTGGATATAAAATCTACGTTACTGATTATGGATACGATGATTTGGAAAGAATTGACTCTGCAGAGTTTGTACTTAACCACAGCCAACGGATTTCAGTAGTCACGGGGACTAGTTCCGTCTACGGTGTTCTGGAAGGAACACGTCTAACCAGTACACACCCAATTTAACCATCCGAAGCCAGGGATCACTCTCGGCAACATTCAGGAAAAACCCTGAGTCGGGGAGGCTACAACCTCGCGTAGCATGGGATCAAATTTCTATACGCGCGCTATAAGGGGGTGCCCCCCCTCTCGGTCCCAACCGGAAACACCCATGCCCCCTGACCGAATGACTGGCTTTAATCCTGGGCCAAGGTACCATCATCCCGGCCTCTCTGTTTGGTGTGTACACGGAAAGAGGTTACCAACTTACTAAACCGTATCCTGGCAATGAGACATGTGGTAGCACGGAAAGGGGAAGGGACGATAACACGGCTCCAACCATGTTAACGTCGGGAAAGTCGGATGACACAAGGCTGGCATGCTACAACAGTACCACCTTACTGCCCTTCATGTCACCACATGATTAGGCCACCTCTCATCAGAGGTCATCGCAACCTTGGAACATGCGGGAAAAGATCGATAACGTGGCTCCAACCACGTTAACGTCGAAGAAAGTCGGATGACGCAAGGCTGGCATGCTACAACAGTACCACCTCGCTGCCCTTCATGTCACCACATGATTAGGCCACCTCTCATCAGAGGTCATCGCAACCTTGGAACATGCGGGAAAAGATCGATAACGTGGCTCCAACCACGTTAACGTCGAAGAAAGTCGGATGACGCAAGGCTGGCATGCTACAACAGTACCACCTCGCTGCCCTTCATGTCACCACATGATTAGGCCACCTCTCATCAGAGGTCATCGCAACTTCGGAACAACCGGGTCGTTGCCTTACAAGCAATGGGGTATTTATCGACACTCACATGCCACGCACAAACTTTCACATGAACATGCAAAACATCTGCCATATCAAATGTTCAAACATGCTTGCCTGGTTCGGAGAAGTCGGAGTCTAGCTCGGCGAAGTTCGCGGCTCCGTCCCCTCTCCCGGAACCTACGTCAATCACGAAACGGGGGTACTAACGTGAAAACCAACACATGCACAGAAACTTTGCCAAATATTTTTCAAATAAATCCCATTAAAAACTAGACAAAATTTGGAGATTGACAGAAAAAAAATCACTCAAAAATACCTTTTCATTAAAAAGTTATAAAGGTTTCTGTCCAGGGACCTTTCTGTAATGAAACAGAAAAGTTCCAGGGTTTTAACTGAGAAAACAGAAAACGGTTCGTTTGGAAATGCGCAAGCGCAAGAGAGAAGACGTAATTTGCCCGAAGGCGCCAACAGAAAACGATTCGGGGAAATAAAACAGAGGCTGACACGCGGGGCCCGCATGTCAGGTTTGAAAGCTCGCCGGCGCCCGAAGACGGCGGTGGACGCCGGCGTCGAACCACGGCGAGTTAGGAGAAATGGAGGGTACCAAGAGCTTCAGTGTCTTCTTCCGCGTCGGTGGGTGGTGGACTCGTCCAACGGGGAGCACCACGTCGACGGCGACACTATCTCCGGCGGACGGCGGTTCGGGTGAGGTTGGGGAACTCCGGTGGAGGGCTGCAAAGCACGAATTGAGGCGCGGGTCAGAACGGGTGATGCAAGGAGAAGCTACTGGCAAGAGAACGGGGGCAGCGGAGCACACACGGGGGCGAATCGGGCTGGATCCCGTGGCGGATCGCGGCGGCCGGAGTCGTGGAAGGAGACCCCCTCGCGGCTCTTCCAGTGGCTGGGCGTGCTCTAGGGGAAGTGTGGGGCTGGTGGGTGCTCGAGTTGAAGCTCGGGGCCCCTATTTATAGGCAGCTCGACGGGGTGGCCGTGAACGGAGAACCTCCGGCGAGCGATTACGGCGGAGCAGTGGGTTGGCAGGGGGTTTGAGCGGTCGAGAAGCATCAGTGGATGTTACTGGACTCGATTTGCAGCTGAACGGGGCTGGTCTTGGCGTAATGGCGTCTGCCCGCGGTGAGGTGACCGCACGGGCTCAACGGCGGCAGAGAGCATGCTCCGCGCCCTGGGGTTCACGACGAGAGCGGCAGCGCATTCGGGGGAGTGGACGGCCACGCGGCGGGCTCCGGTGGTTTGGGCGGCGCTGGGTGGAGTCGGCGGCGCCGTGTCTCCCGCTGGCGTCCGCAAAGCCGCCGCCGGCGTCGGTCACGGGGCGGCGCACCTTCTGCTGCTCGTCGCCGACGCCCGCAAGATGCCAGGCACTCGTGCGGTGCAGGAACGAGAGGGCGAGGACGAGGAGCAAGGCGACGCGATGGCACTGGTGAGATCGATGTCATGTTCTGAAGAAAACAACAGTGAGCACTGACTGAACTCTGAAGTTAACTGAACTTTGACAGTGACCAAGCATTGCAGGTGTTCGACAGTAGGTTTTGGTAAAGAGATAAATTTTTCTGGAGCTGTAACTTGGTGAGATGATCACTCAAAGCACCCAGGGGCTGCATGAATTTACTTGGAATTTTTGGAGAAAGTTTTGAATGAATTTCACCAAATTTGGCAAATCTGGTCCAAACTTGCAGCTGATGTAGTTTGAAATATTTGAACTGGAGACCAGTGGATCTTCATGGTTCCAGGTTGAGGGTTCAAAGGACTAGGAGGGGAAAGAAGTTTGGGGCCAAAAATCAAAACAGAAAGAGGAGTTCCTTTGTAAATCTCCAAGTGCTATAAGAGAAGACAGAAATTTATTTGAATAGAATTTGAATGGAAATGATCACAAGGGGAGGTTCAACTTGCTGGATTTGATGCAATTCATGATCCAAAGGTGAGGGAAGGGTTAGGAGAGATCATTTGCACTTGGGCCATGGCAAAGAGGAATTGTTGAAAGTGGCAAAAGACTTTCCAAAAGCCATAGTGCATAATTCAAGAAGATTTACCAAAGGTTATTCTCCCAAATGAAAACCATTTTGTCTTGAGTCCAAAAGAAAAGCAAGAACTCCCAAGGTCAAAGGCAGATCTTGGGTGAATCCAAATAAAGTCTTTGCCATAAAAAGAAATGTTTGAGAGTGAGGGTTCTCTTAAAAAAAATTTAAATCACTCCCCTCAAGTCAAATAAAACCTTTTGAAAAATCCAATAAAAAACTTGGGTGTCACAACACCTACCCCCTTAGGAAAAATCTCGTCCTCGAGATTTCTGCTGATCCTCAAATAGATATGGATACTCTGCTCGGAGGAAATCCTCCCTTTCCCATGTGGCTTCATCCTCAGTGTGGTTGCTCCACTGGACCCTGAAATTTTTTGTCGTTTTCTGACGGGTCTCCGTTCAGATTCTTCTAAAATCCTTACCGGCCTTTCTCTGTAGGTGAGATCTGGTTGCATATCAATGTCCTCATGAGGTACATGTTTCTCTGGGTTACTCACACATTTCTTCAACTGCGAGACGTGGAATATGTCATGGACGTCTGATAGCTCCTTGGGTAGGTCTAGTTGGTAGGCTACCGTGTCTTTTCGTGCCTTCACACAAAATGGTCCAATAAATCTTGGGGCTAGTTTCCCCTTTATTTTGAACCGTTGCAGACCCCTCATAGGGGATACTCGGAGGTATACGGAATCACCAGGTTCAAAGCTGACCTCACGATGCTTCTGATCATAGTAGCTCTTTTGTCGGCTCTGTGCTGACTTGAGTCTGTCCCTGATTTGTTTAACTTTTTCCTCGGCCTCCTTAAGCATATCTGGGCCGAAGATACGGCTGTCACCTGTTTCTGACCAATTCAATGGGGTACGACACCTCCGTCCGTACAATGCTTCAAAGGGTGCCATTTGCAAGCTGGCTTGGTAACTGTTGTTGTACGCAAATTCGGCATAGGGCAAACTCTCTTCCCAACTGGATCCATAGGTGAGCACACAGGCTCTTAGCATATCCTCTAGGATTTGGTTTACACGTTCTGTTTGTCCATCTGTCTGAGGGTGGTATGCTGTACTGAAAGCCAGTCGTGTGCCCAGAGCTTGTTGTAGGTGTTCCCAAAATTTGGAGACGAATTGGGTGCCCCGATCTGATATTATGGTCTTCGGGACTCCATGCAAGCAAACTATACGAGATAGGTAGAGCTTTGCCAGTCTTTGCGTGGAGTAGGTAGTCTTCACGGGAATGAAGTGAGCAACCTTGGTTAGTCGGTCTGTGATGACCCATATGGCGTCATTTCCGCGTTGTGATCGGGGTAATCCGACAATGAAGTCCATTCCTATTTCATCCCATTTCCACTCCGGTATTTGGTTTGGCTGGAGTAGCCCTGCTGGCTTTTGATGCTCGGCCTTGATACGCTGACATGAATCGCAACAAGCAACGAATGTGGCTATATCTCTTTTCATACCGTGCCACCAAAATCTTTCCTGAATGTCCTTGTACATTTTGGTTCCTCCAGGATGTATCGAGTATGGAGCGGTGTGGCTCTCCGTCAAGATCTGTTGCTTGAGTTCCTCAATGTTAGGTACGCAAAGTCTGTTTCGGTACCACAATGTTCCTTCACTGTCTGCGACGAATTCTGAAGTCTTACTACGGTTCATTTTCTTCTTTATGCCTTCGATACTGGGATGTCCCTGTTGAGCCTTCTTGATTTGTTCCACTAGGGTGGGTTGCATCTCCAGGTTCGATATGGTGCCCTCGGAGACTAACATCATGTTGAGCCTAGCGAACTCTCGCTGAAACTCAGGCCTCAAGTTTTGCTGACTGTCACTGTCTGGGCTGGGGTTTCGACTAAGGGCATCGGCCACTACATTTGCTTTTCCTGGGTGGTAGTGGATGCCGACGTCGTAGTCTTTGACCAGTTCCAACCAGCGTCGTTGGCGTAAATTCAGCTCTGGCTGTGTGAAGATATATTTGAGGCTCTTATGGTCTGTATATATTTCACAGCGATTTCCCAACAGAAAGTGCCTCCACTCCTTGAGTGCATGTATAACTGCTGCTAGCTCCAGGTCATGTGTTGGGTAATTTTCCTCATGTTTTCGCAGTTGCCTGGAGGCATATGCGACAACTTTGCCTTCTTGCATTAGTACACATCCGAGACCTTTTCGGGATGCGTCACAATATACTTCAAAATTCTTGTGTATGTCTGGCACAGTTAAGACTGGTGCGGTCGTCAACTTTTTCTTAAGTTCTTGGAAGCTCTGCTCGCATGCTTCTGTCCATACAAATTTCTTGTCCTTCTTGAGTAACTGTGTTATAGGTTTTGCCACAGTGGAGAATCCTTCAATAAACCTCCTGTAATACCCGGCCATTCCTAGGAAACTCCGCACATCTGTGACGTTGGCGGGCGGTTTCCAGTCCAGTATGGCCTTGCCCTTTTCTGGGTCTACGGCTACGCCTTCTTGGTTCAGTATATGGCCTAAGAAACCAACTTGTCTTAGCCAAAATTCGCATTTGCTAAACTTGGCGTACAACTGATGCTTCCTCAATTCTCCCAAAACAATTCTGAGGTGCTCAGCATGCTCTTCGGGTGTCCTTGAGTAAACCAGAATATCGTCAATGAATACCACCACAAATTTGTCCATGAATTTCATGAACACTTTGTTCATGAGGTGGACGAAGTATGCGGGGGCGTTTGTTAGACCAAAAGGCATCACTGTGAACTCGTATAACCCATATCTGGAAGTGAATGCTGTCTTGGGGATATCCTCTGTTCGTACCTTCAGTTGATGGTATCCTGATCTTAAATCAATCTTTGAAAATACTTTAGCTTGTGCGAGCTGGTCAAACAAATCATTTATCCGTGGCATCGGGTATTTGTTTTTGATGGTGACCATATTGAGGGCTCGATAGTCTATGCACAGTCTCAGTGTCCCATCCTTCTTCTTGGCGAACAATACGGGCGAACCCCATGGTGAGGAGCTGGCTCGTATAAACCCCTTGTCCAGTAATTCCTTTATCTGCTTCTTCAACTCCACCAATTCTGAGGGTGCCATTCTATACGGCTTCTTATAAATGGGAGCGGTGCCAGGTGCTAGTTCAATGCTTAATTCGATCTCTCGGTCTGGTGGCATACCTGGTAGTTCTTCCGGGAACACATCAGGGAACTCGCATACCACTGGCACTTTCCTTAATTCTGCGATGTCCACCTTGTTCAGTTTTGGTTTCTGTGACCGCGGCCTTTCTTGAGCGGAGACTCTTATTGTCTTGCCGTGATGGTGAGTGAGAATCACTGTCCGATTGAAACAGTCGATGAATCCTTTGTTGGTGGTTAACCAGTCCATTCCTAAAATGACATCCAGTCCTTTACTTTCCAATACGATGAGATTCGCGTGGAATGGTAGTCCTTCGAATTCAATGACCACTCCTTGGCAGTAACCCTGAGCAATTTGCTTGTTTCTGGGGGACTTGATGATCATAGATTTTTCCAAGGGGAGTATCGGAAAACCATGTTGCGAAACAAAACTCTTCGAAACGAACGAATGGGAAGCTCCGGAATCAAACAAAACCGTGGCAGGTACTGTGTTGACAGGGAACGTACCGAGCACGATGTCTAGGGCATTCTGCGCTTCTTCCCTGGTCACATGGTTCAAGTGACCCTTCCTGTGGTTGTTGTTGGGGTTGAAGTTGTTGCGCTTGGGGGCGGGATTGTTCCCTCCATTGTTCGGCTTGGGTGCCGAGTCTCTTGGCTTCGGGCACTGTTTAGCATAATGCCCTTGCTGACCACAAGCATAACAGGTGACTCCCGGACGGTATGTGAACTCCTTGTCTCTGGCATGAAAATGTCCGACGGGTCTTGGCTCAGTAGTCGTGGATCTCCTTGTGTCTGTCCTTGGGACCTCAGTCTTGCCTCGGTTGCTGCGGGCAAGAGCCGTCTTGTCCCTCTTCCGCTTGCGGATATCTTCCAGACTACGGCGCTCATTCTCCAGGGTGATGGCCTTGTCTACCAGTGTCTTAAAAAATCCGGAAAGGTGTGTACAATCAGCTGGCATCTTAGCGCTGGTGCCAGGCCGTCCAGGAATTTTTCCATCTTCTTGTTTTCTGTCATGTGCTCGTCGTAGGCATAACGAGACAGCTGGGTGAACTGACCATTGTACTCTGTCACTGACATGCCTCTTTGTTTCAGGTCATCAAACTCTCTCTTCTTGATCTTTAGAATGCTCCTGGGGATGTGTGCCCCACGGAAACCTTCCTTGAACTCTTCCCAGGTGATGTTGTGTTCCCTGGGATGCATGTGTAGGAAGTTCTCCCACCATGCTGCGGCTGCTCCAGTAAGGTAGTGTGGTGCATAAAGCACTTTCTCATGATCTGAGCATTGAGCAATAATCAGTTTCCTTTCAATCTCACGAAGCCAATCATCGGCTTCCAGCGGCCTATCGGTGTGAGCAAAAGTTGAGGGGCGAGTCTTCTGCAACTCGGATAACTTGGAATGCGGTTGATAGTGTTCACGGTGATTTCCCATGTTGATGACATGGTTCATCATCCCTTGGTGTTGTTGCTGACTCTGCTCGAAGAGACGACATACTTGGGACAGTGCTGCTTCGCTGTCTTGTTGGCTGGACTGACCCTGAGTGAAATTGTTGCTGGTCTGTGTCCCGTAAACCTCTTCTGGCTGATTGGGCATAGAGCGAGTCCATGGGCGAGACATTTTTCCAGTCTGGGGTATTAGTTGCAAAACCCATGAGAAAAACTATGTAGCACGAGGAAACTCTTGCAAAGGCAACACAAATGATTTTTCATGGAAGAGAAGTGCTTAACACAAATCTTACATGCGAAAGCAAATACAAGATACAGCACTCAGGTTGTGCGTACACAAACCTGACATGTTATTTAAAACTAGCGTACTACTCCGGAAGGCAGCAAACACACCAATACAAACTAGCGTACAGATAAAACAGCACATCATACAAGCAGGTATAACACGCGGCTACTCGGTGCTCTCAGTCGGAGATGGTGAAGATCTCCTTCCCCTTGCCGATGGCAAGGCCCAGCGGTCCAGGAGAATCAACCTCCTCCTCTCTAGCTGGCTCCTCGCGCGTGATGCTGCGCTGTGGTGATGGTGCGGGGGCGACTGGTGGTAGAGCGCGTGCGGCAGGCGGTGCGGCTCTGACTGGAGTAGGAGCGATGACTCGGTCGAACTCCTCAGTGGTAGGCAGACGGCGAGCAGTGGCCAAAACGGCTGGTGCATACGAGGCTGAAGACGAGACGAATGTCAGAGGCGGCGCCGTGTGGAGAAGCTCCTTCCTGCTGGCAGGACCGCCCCGGACTAAGTCCATGCGGGCAGCCACAAGATCATCTACGAGGTTGTCGAAAGACTCCTCTAGAGCCTTGAGATACTCCACAACCATCTCGATGGCTTCGTCTCTTTCTCCCTGATGGCAGGCAAACGCATAGTGGCTGGTGTATGGCACATGGCATGGGAGGTAGCGGTAGCGACGAGTCTTCATCGTAGGAAGGATGTCCCGAAGGCGAGCTATCGCCTCACGGGCAGCCATCTGCATGGCATGCCTCTCCGTAGGCATGGCCCTTCCCGTAAAACGGAAATGGCGAGCAGCAGATCGTCCTCCCCTGAATTGCACCACAGCCTGGTGCATAGACACGTCGTCACTGAGCTTGTGCTGATAGAGGGTGAACTCCGGGCGAGCTGCTGGCCCGATTGCGAGCTTGGTGATGGAGACGAGGAGCTTGACAAACCCCTCGGGCACGTTGGTGAACACTCGATTCTCACAGCCGCTGCCAGTCATCTACAAAAGTAGGCAAAAATTCTGAGTAGTCATGTCATAAATTTTATGATGACCAACAGAAAATAGCTACAATTGCAAAATGCTGAAGAAGCACTAAAGACGCTAATAACCGATTAGCGATCGCACCTAGTGGCTTCCTACAGTCAGCCTGGCTCTGATACCAAGCTTGTCACGACCGGTTTTTCAATAAAATATTTATTGAGGAACCAATCCCTGTTACGGACCAGCGAGGAAGAATTCCTTCTCACTGATAGACAAAACATTGGTCACAGAAGAAAAATACCAGGAGTACTAAATATAATACAAAGTTGAGCAGAGACTGCCCAACAATTTATTACATGCACGCCGATAAAACAATACGGCGGATAGGGTGGCAAACTACCAGCTCACGATAAAAACGGTGGTGGAGATATCATCGCGGGGCGAGTGGTATGACTCCAGAAGACTACAACTCTTCGAGCATCGGAGTGAGGCTCGAGAAGACTTATTGCGGGTGGCGGAAGCGTAAACGATACAAGTGACCAATATCCGGGATCGCGCAGGACTGACTGGGACTCTTCTAGGCATCGGACGCGCTATCAAACTCTTCATCCAAGAGATCGCCTTCGTCAACATCTGGCAAAATCAACAAGCCAGGTGAGTACTATGGAAGTACTCGCAAGACAGTTCGGACATAAGGTATAACAAATGCAAAGATGAAGCACATGAATAAGTTAACCAGTGCGATCAGACATAGAGATAATAAATACTGGGTGCCAAGCGAGGTTCTGAATGACGCCTCGAGCGGAAACTGCAGAATAGTAATACTGGTGCCAAACGAGTGTCTGAAAGACTCCTCGAGAGGAAAATGCGGAATAATAATACAGGTGCCAAACGAGTGTCTGAAAGACTCCTCGAGAGGAAAATGCGGAATAATAATACAGGTGCCAAACGAGTGTCTGAAAGACTCCTCGAG
>NC_057811.1:404280245-404280755 GCF_018294505.1 Triticum aestivum | reverse complement strand
CCGCAGTCGGGCGTCGGGGCGACACCACATAAAGGGCTTATAACAGAAAGTAAAGACAGTGCATGCCGCAGTCGGACGTCTGAGCGACATCACATAAAGGGCTTATATTTAAAGTGAGAAACGAGTACACGCCACAGTCGGACGTCTGCGCGACGTCACATAAAGGGCTTATATTGTAACACGACAATACAATAGTTTCGGGAATATAACTTATCACAAGCACGAGACAAATATAATGTTAGTCCATCCACAGGAATAACAATGAAATTGAAATTACCACTTGAGCTTGTTCACCGGGGGCAAGTTTTTCACACGGATAGATTTGGATATAAAATCTACGTTACTGATTATGGATACGATGATTTGGAAAGAATTGACTCTGCAGAGTTTGTACTTAACCACAGCCAACGGATTTCAGTAGTCACGGGGACTAGTTCCGTCTACGGTGTTCTGGAAGGAACACGTCTAACCAGTACACACCCAATTTAACCATCCGAAGCCAGGGATCAC